>NW_028033521.1:0-549 GCF_054177405.1 Leptonychotes weddellii
CATGTGTTCTTTCCAGGGCCTGACTGTTCTAATCCAGTGCATACACCACTGGTCAGATCCTAAGGGTGTAGCAGATGCATGCCGTCCAAGAATCTTGAAGGGACAGGCCTCTAGGAGGGAATTTTTTTTTTTTTTTTTTTGGATGGGGAGCTGATAGGAGTGCAGAACGGTCTCATGCTTGTCACACCAACCCAGGGAGATAATTGCTTTCTCTGGCGCGTCTCAGGCTGGGTCAGATTTTTTGACAAGGTAGAGCCTGCAGTCGATTCTTGAGTCGACATATGACATTCTGGTTCTTTGCTGAATTCAGACTCTTTGTCCATCTAAATGTGTCCTCTATCTTGTTCCCATATCCCTCAACTCTTTTGAAAAATGTTAATTCAGCAACTTTAGCTGATTAATCAAAATTGGGTGATGGCCCACAAAAAAGCATTGGGCCTTTTTAATGTGACTCACTTGGAGCTCTTCTGTTTCTCTCTGGAAGTTTTAGATAGAAATTCTTTCGAATCCTCTTACTTTGGAACCACCTAAAATACTTGCTAAATTTTC
>NW_028033522.1:0-549 GCF_054177405.1 Leptonychotes weddellii
AATACTGGTTCTTTTTTTTAAGTTTATTTATTTATTTATTTGAAAAAGAGAGAGCGAGCAAGCACGAGTGGTGAGGGGCAGAGGGAGAGAAAGAAACAGACTCACCGCTGAGCAGGGAACCGGTGCGGAGCTCCACCCCAGGGTCCTGGGACCAGAACCTGAGCTGAAGGCAGATGCTCCACCGAGTGAGCCATCCAGGCACCCCTAAAATTAAGGTTTTATTTTAAAGAACTTGGCTTAAGCACAAAGTGAAAATGATTTTGTTCTCATAAATTCAGTTTGAATTGATTTTGACTTTACATTATTGAATATTCATTACATGCCAGGCCATAGAATTAGCCAAATAATTAATTCATTACAATGTTAATTTTAAAAATGTATGAAAAAACAAAGAACAAAAAAGCTGAAAAAAATCCTACAATGTGTGCTAAATATTCAATCTTACAAAGCTTGGTTTTCTGAAGGAAACACAGCTTATTTCTTGTAAATTATCTTGAGTTTCTTATCCTATCTGAGCAGTCTGTGGAGAAACATTTACTGACTACCCGA
>NW_028033523.1:0-549 GCF_054177405.1 Leptonychotes weddellii
CAGTTCTCACAGAGCAAGGTGTTAGAAAATTCTAGAGACTCACTGACCTACTGCGTACCACCATGTCCACTGAAGACCACTGGCTCCCATAGGTGCACACGGCCGCGGTCCCAAGGGACGCTGGCGCTCAAGGAAAGCCCACGCCCTGGGGGACAGACCGAGAGCCGCGGACGCTTCCTCCCGCCGCCGGTTCCGCGCCGTCCCGACATCACCACACGACCGCTAACAGGCGTGCAGATTTGTGGGCTCCGTGCACTGATTGTAGGGACACAAGATCAAAGCGCAGCGCTACTCGTTGGCACTGCACATCTGCTTCAGGCGCTCCCGCGCTGCCGGGTCTCCCAGATGCGAACCAGAGGCAGCGGCCGAGCAGAAGTCGGCCCCGGCTGCCGTCAGCAGGGCGGGGAGCGGTTTTCTGTGTGGGGTTGGCTGAAACTGCTCAGACGATTGCAGAGTCTGAACTAATGATAAGAGAAGAGCTTGTCAATTGCACTACTGGGTATTTACCCCAAAGATACAAAAGTAGGGATCCGAAGGGGTACGTGCACC
>NW_028033524.1:0-549 GCF_054177405.1 Leptonychotes weddellii
ACAAACGTAATGGAATTTGTAAAGTCTCTATGGAATTCTTTAAAAAAAAACCTAAAAAAACAGTAAAGGGGCGCGTGGCTGTTTCAGTCCGTAGAGCATATGACTCTTAATCTTAGGGTCGTGAGTTCAAGCCCCACATTGGGCGTGGAGCCTACTTAAAAAAATTTTAAAAAGTAGTTTTTTTGGAAAGGAAAGGTCTCCTTTTTTTTTCTATAAGCTGATGGACTTTAACTACATCAGCCATACTGACACATTCATAGCAAGTGTAGAAAGTAATGTGTATGAGCTCTAATGTATCTGAATTGATTTTCTAATTCACATGAAATAGAAATTTTATTGCTGGAGGGAATTTTATTTTACCCAGGAATCAGATTCATAGCCTTAGCTCACTGTAGTCTGAGCTAAAGACATTGTCTTTCTTTTTTTTTTTTTTAATTTTTTTATTCTTATATTATCCCCATACATTGCATCATTAGTTTTAGATGTAGTGTTCCATGATTCATTGTTTGTGCATCACACCCAGTGCTCCATGCAGAATGTGCCCTCCTC
>NW_028033525.1:0-549 GCF_054177405.1 Leptonychotes weddellii
AGTAGACTAATTAATAGTATCCCTTTAAGACTGGAAATTACTATTATGAAGATGATGACACTTTTAGTTGATAGTGATTGGAGATACACAGTTTAAATGTTTTCCCTGAAGGGGTTAGAATCCCTAAATGTGGATAAGAGCTAATCTTGGCTATCACCACTCAACCCCACACCCTGGCAGACCACACCAGGGAATTCACAGGGTGCTTTGAGGATAAATGAGTTATTTATTCAACCTTTAAGGCAACTCAGATTAGGTGTTAAAGAAATACAAAGCAATTCTAATACAGATGGGGGCTTTATTTTCACGAAGCCACACTAGTATTGCTGAACCCTTAGCTCACTGGGCAGAGAGCTCCTTCCTGGTCATCTCCTCTCCACTGGAGACTGTCACAAGGACAGACTGTTAAAACTAGACTGAATTATTACTCCTTCATTTTAGTTGTAAACTTTTCAAAAAATTACAACATACTCCTTGAAAAATAAAGTTTAAGTAATCAAAAATTACACAAAGTAAAGAGAACAATACTTCCTCAATCCTTGTCCTGTA
>NW_028033526.1:0-549 GCF_054177405.1 Leptonychotes weddellii
AGGTAAGGAAGCATGTCTGTATTCTCCACTCCAAAATCATTGACGATGCCCCAAATCATCACTTCTTGTTACAATGATGACGTGATCACCATTCTTTTAGCCAGTGTTTAAAATGGAGCATTCTCAAAGCTCAGTAATATGTTCGTGGAAAGAATTCACCTCCGAAAACAAAACTGACACATTAACAGGGTGGGCAGCCTAGGCTGTGTTCAAACAGATTTGCAATCTTGTCAACAGGGAAAGCCTCCCTCAAGTGATTCCGCTGGAAACTACTTATTCTTTCTGTAATTTGTTGTATTCTCTTCCGCAGATTCCTACTCAATATGCAATATCAAAACTATTATTCCATTTACCAGCAGCAAATGCATGCTAAAAAATTACATTTGTGTATATATATATATACACATATTTTTTGGAAATTACTATTCATTTGATATTTCAGTTAGATATCCAAGAAGCAATTATTAACCCCCTACTACATACCCAACTGTTTTGATGACTAGAATCACAAAATTGAATAATTTTTTTATTACTTTCAGAGGTAGTATA
>NW_028033527.1:0-549 GCF_054177405.1 Leptonychotes weddellii
AAATCCAAGATCATACATTGCATTGCCATGTCTGTAATCTCCTTCAATCTGGGAGAGTTTCTGAGTTTTCTTTTATGTTTCATTGATTACACTAACATTTTTGATAAGTGCAGACTAGTAATTTTGGACAATGCCCCTTCGTCTGGATTTGTCTGTTGTTTCCTCATGACTTAACTCAGGTTGTGCACTTGTTCACATGCAAGAACTTTGGCAAGAACACCACAGGAGTGATGCTGAGTCCTCAGGGCACCCTCTCAAGAAGACACATACTATCAAGTAGCCCCAATATTGCAAATATTAACTTTGATCATTTGGTAAAGGGGGGTTGCCAGGTTTCATCATAGTGAGTTACTCTTTTATACTTTGTAATTAATAAATATTTTGTAGGAAGATACTTCATGACTATTTAAATATCCAGTTACTCCTCCAACTTCCACCCACTAGTTTTAGAACACATTGATGATTCTTCCTAAATCAATTGTTATGAGGATGGTTGCCAGATGGTGATTTTCTATCATTCCTTCCACACATCTTAGTTGGCTTTTTTCC
>NW_028033528.1:0-549 GCF_054177405.1 Leptonychotes weddellii
ACAAACACAATAAAGGCAGATATGCTAGTTTAACATAATTGGCTGATTTTATACAGCACTTATATCTTTTAGTCCACAAGTATATTATTAAATGATAGAGAACATCTAATACAACCATTTCTACAGAACTAGGAAATAAATTTCTAAGAAAGAAAGATTTTACAGACCCCATCTTTTATACCCAACCCCAACAGTCTAACTCTAAAGAGGATAAAGCCAATGCCTTTCCTCACAAGAGCTCACGACTAAAGTCGCTTTGCTATCAAAATCTGTATTTCTGATCCGTTATGAGCATTGAGACAAGATTCAAATATTCCCAAAGAAAGAAGCACAATGCACGTTGTGATCGCCTATTCAGCAACAGCGAGCACTGCATTCAAAACTATCTCATCCCAGGAATTAAATAAGGTCAGCCACATTCATTGGCATTTCCTCCACTGTAGTATTGTAGAAAGTCTCAATGTCACGAAGAATCCTCTTGTCTTCTTCAGTAACAAAGTTTATAGCCACACCTTTCCTCCCAAATCGACCCCCTCTGCCAATTCTGTG
>NW_028033529.1:0-549 GCF_054177405.1 Leptonychotes weddellii
GTCAAGTAAGAACATTCCTATCCCCTCCCCTCCTCTCCTTCCTTTAGCAACTTGGTTAGAGGAGGAATTGAAATGAGGATGGGAAAGAGGAAAGCAAGTGACCACTTCCCTTTGTCTTCTCTCCCTGCAGCAGGCCCATGCTAGAAAAGGGAGAAAACAATGACCATTCAGCCATGCTTAAAGTTTTGTTTATGACAGGGAACTGGATATTTTTGTTACTGACCGGGGACTTACTCTACTTCAGAGATACCAAAAAAAGTCATGGGTTATACTGGACAAGTATAGGGGCAAGAGGAAGAACTGCATGTGAGGAAATAAAATTCATGTTTTGAGCCATTCTGAGCAAACCATATGTATTATCTAAACTTCAAACATACTTTGGTTTCTCTCTCTCTCTTTTTTTTTTCCTCAGGGTTGGGGAAAACCATCTGAAGAGGAAGATTCTGATACACAAAACTTGCCTCATCTCACTCTTCCTAACTCACCAAAATTGGATGATAACAAACAGAAGTTTCAGGAGCATCTGGGTGGCTCAGTTGGGTAAGCGTC
>NW_028033530.1:0-549 GCF_054177405.1 Leptonychotes weddellii
TTGTCTGATCTTTTCTATGTGCAGTGTGAAATGAAGTATGGTGGGTTGTTTTAATTTCACTAATAAATATGTCACACTGGATTTAAAAACTGTGCATAACATGAATGATAAATATGTTATTATTGGGAAATGACTGAACCTAGATATTATAGTCTAGGTAGAACCATGTGACTCATTAACTTTTCTTTATAAGTTCATACAATTGTCTTGACAAGGCGTCTATTTCTAAATGCAACATACGCTTCTTAATACAACCATCATTTTGTCATAAAATCAAAGAAAAGGGATATTTACTTGGCAGATGATGCAATCATAACATTTTGGGTTTATAATACCAAAGTTTAATTTATATTGTCAACTTTTTATCACTTTGTGAATAAATTAAAAATTATTTAAATGTGAAATTTAAGAATATTTACCTAAAACTGTAGACTAAGCTAATCTATAACATGTAGAACATATTTTAGCATCTACATATGATAGCTCCCTTAAAAGACTACATATTAAGATAGGTAGAGCAAGATTATGATTTCTTACACAGTCTGTTTT
>NW_028033531.1:0-1000 GCF_054177405.1 Leptonychotes weddellii
CACCCATCCCCTCACTCACCTCCCCTCTGGTAACCATCTGTTCTCTTTAGTTAATGACTTATTTTTTGGTTTGTCTCTTTATTTTTCCTTTGTTCATTTGTTTTGTTTCTTAAAGTCCACATATGACTGAAATCATATGGTATTTGTCTTTCTTTGACTTATTTCACTTAGTGCTAGGGGAATACTGCACATAGAATTCATGGCTTTTTTCCCATGATTCTTTAGTCTTTCAAAGTTAATTTTTTTTAACTGTCTTTCTTTTTTTTTTTTAATTTTTCTTTTTCCATTTTTCAACCAACATCTTATCAGTTCCTTTTTTAAAAAGTCTTTTTTATTTTTCATTTTTAGAGTATATTCTATCCCTTCATAGTAGTTACCCGTATTTTTGGTATATATATATAAGTTGGTCTCTCTTTAAAATTTTGAGATACAGTTTCTTCTAACAGATCAAAATATACCCTAAAACTCTAGTGTATGGCTTTGTTCTAGTCTCCTGCCTGATCACATTCTCTCTCCCTTTTTTTTAAATCCTCTTCTTTCTTTTTTCAACTAACTTCACATCTTATCAATTCCTTTTATAAAATTCTTTATAATTTTCATCTTTACAGTCATATTCCATCCCTTCATCATACCAACCCTTATTTTTGTACATATATAAGTTCTTCTTTCTTTAAAATTTTGGGAGGCACTTTCTTCTAACAGACCAAAATACACCCAAAATCTAGTGTGTGGCACTGATCTATGTACCAGCCTGATTATATTTGATCATATTCTGGTTTTTTTTGGTTTTGCTCTGATTTTGTTTGTTTTTATCTTTGTTTTCTTCTTTTTCTTTTTCTTTTTCTCTCTTTCCCTTTCTTTTCCCCCTGCTTCAGGTCTTTTCTGATTTGTTTAGAGTATATTTTCTGGGGACGTTGTTACCCTGTTAGCATTTTGTTCTCTCATTAATCTATTCTCCTCTGGACAAAATGACAAGACAGAAAAAATCACCTCAACAAAA
>NW_028033532.1:0-10168 GCF_054177405.1 Leptonychotes weddellii
ACTACATTTAAAACTAATGATGTAATGTATGGGGATTAACATAAGAATAAAAAAATAAATTAAAAAAATAAAGATACTCAACCTTACTTATTTCCTACAAGAGAAATAAAGATTAGAAATACTCGGAGATATCATTTTGTTGGAGGAAGTATTCAAGAGGACATAGCCACTAGTTGACCCAAGAGCTGGACCCAGGCAACTGGAGGGTCTTTGATACCTTCCACTATCCTTGGAATGTATATTTCACCCACTGGTCCCACAGTGGAAACTGTTCCAAGGAGACAGTCTTGAGAGAGTAAGATGTGGTTGAGAACATCTCTGGATGGCATACATGACTGAACCAGTTAAGGTCTCTATATAAACTTTTAAGATCCCAAAAGGCAAATGTGGAGATCTGCTCTTCTTGCAGCTGCCCAAGAAAAGCCTTGTAAGTAGACTGATTCCCTTGCTTATTAAAACCTGTATGTCACCTGCCAATCTGAAGGTCTCTCCTTGCCCTCCATGTACCGGGGCCAGTTTGTAAACCAACATATTCATCACCTATTTTATTGCAAACAGGTAGACCATTTACTTGGTTGACAATATTGAAAAAAAGCACATACTTTCCATACATTGTTGCTAGGAAGGAAAAATGGTACAACACCCATATAGAGGAGAGTCTAGCAATGTATGTCATTTGCAAATATATAACTCATTTGCACCAAGGTTTAATTTTGGGGTCTGACATCAGTAGTGAGGCAAAATTACCTCTATACTAAATGTTGCTTTGGTTTCACGGAATAAAGCTTAATAGAAAAACTGAACAGGATCAAACCGTTTCCAAGTAACTTAATTCATAAAAGTCAAAAGCAAAGTGAAACAGATAAACCTAACTACTACTGCAATTGCTTAACAACCCAGGAAGTATTTAATTCAAGTGAATTTAAAACAAAGCAATTTGACTAGTGGGAGACATCCTCAAAACAGAGAAATCTTAAACTGTGTTGAGTAATACTGCTTACAGTAATATTGATACTCTTCGTCTGAAACTGTAATATATACACACAAACAGGTACAGACACACACACACAAAGTAGAATAAAGGAAATGAGGAATTATTTTAATCAAGATTTCATTTAAAAGATATATAAATATTAAATCCAAGAATGGAAACTCGATGGGTATTAAGGAGGGCATGTGTTGTGATGAGCACTGGGTGTTATATGCAACTAATGAATCATTGAACACTATATCAAAAACTAATGATGTACTATATGTTGGCTAACTGAACATAATAAATAAATATATATATATATATACATATATATACTCACACATATAATTCTAAATTTGAATCAGAAATACCAGTATGAGCATATAATACATTTTCTCTGGAAAATTAAAAACAAAAACATTCCTAGCTACCTCCATCGAAAAGGACTGGAAATAATTACCCAGCTCAGAAGTGGGGAGCCCTCAGCCTCCAGATTTTTAAATCTAAATACCATTTCCCACTAAAATGAAAAAAGATGCTTGGAATAAATAACTGAAAGCCCACTAGAGAGTACAGATGGGTGAGCTTTGAGGAGAATGATTCTATATAACACCAGCAGTTGACCGAACATAGAGGGGTAAGAAGAACAAGAAAAATAAGTGGACTCCAAGGAGCAAATCTAAGAAAATGATTGTGTTATTAACAAACAGGTTATTTAGCAGAAATAACCAAATCTCAGTTATATAAGACTCAAAAATGGGGCACCTGGTGGCTTAGTCGGTGAAGCGTCTGCTTTGGGCTCAGGTCATGATCCCGGGGCCCTGGGATCGAGCCCTGTGTCAGGCTCCCTGCTAAGTGGGGAGCTTGCTTCTCCCTCTCCCTCTGCTCCTCCCTGCCCCACTCATTTTCGCTCTCTCTCTCAAAATAAATAAATAAATAATCTTAAAAAAAAAAAAGACTAAAAAATGGTGCAGTATATTCTTCCCAAAGATGCTGCTGACTTCCTGTGTGCATATATGTATCATACATCTGCATGACCTCTCTGTCCCTACCCCATGTTATGTTCACCTTCCTCTGCCTTAGTTGGTGCTGTTTTGTGAAAGGCCATGTTCTCATCTTTATTCTGATCCACCATTTCATAAGAGTGTCTTACACAGTGATTCCAACCATTGTTATTCCCCCCCTTCCCTAAATCCCAAAGAGCTGCTTTCTATGGACATTGTAGCATATTTTTCTGCCACCAAATACATAATCCATTCTCTTTCATGCAATGATATTAACTGCATGTTTATTTCTTCAGATCCTTACTTTTACCTTAAGACTTTTCTCTTCCATACTTTCATCAAGTCCAAACGATATCTTATAGTTATGCTTGGCTGTGTGCCTGGACTAGCAGTCAATCATTGTGAACAGAGGTTTGACTACAATCATGTGGGGCCAGGACCAAGATGAAGAAAGTAAGGTGCCTTAGGATGCCTACATTAAGGCACTTACACTCAGGATTGTTCAAGTGCTAACTCTGAAGTGTAAATGGTTTAATATTACTGAGAACTCAGCAGTAAGGATGTGGAATGCTGAGAGGTCAGACTGGAAAAGTAAATAAGGGCTCCATCATAGAAAATCCTGCAAGTCCTGAAATAGAATAAAATTCTATCCTCAAAGTAAAGTGGAGTAAAAATGCAGTATAGGCCAGGGGAGGGACATGAGTTCAGATAGGTGTGTTAGAATGACCTTGTATGAGCCTGGAGAATGGGCTAGAAAGGACAAGGCAAGAGTCAGGCCAAGAGAGAGAAATGTTTAAGTTGTTTCATCCATGGCAGTGGCAATAAGAGTGGAAGAGAGGGTTACTCAAGAGATCAAAGGTGAAAGATTCAGGGAATGAGGAAGGAATCAAGGATAGAAATCAAGAGGAGCACCATATTTCTGCTTGGCCTCCTGGGATAATGGAAATACCATTTGCCAAGATGGGTCTTTCTCAAGGCTGTTCAGAATGAGTATGATCTTGAAGAATGAGTAGGGACTATGCATGTGGAAATGAGGAAGAGGGCCTAGAGCTAAAGAGAACAGTCCTTAGGTTCAAAATAATGGAAGAAAAGCTCTTTTCTGATGACTTTGATATGTGGCCAGATTTGGGGACATCACAAACCTTGTCATTCAACGACTTTGGATAGCACACTTAAAAACTCTAACACTCAGGGCGCCTGGGTGCCTCAGTTGGTTAAGCGACTGCCTTCGGCTCAGGTCATGATCCTGGAGTCCCTGGATCGAGTCCCGCATCGGGCTCCCTGCTCAGCAGGGAGTCTGCTTCTCCCTCTGACCCTCCCCCTTCTCATGTGCTCTCTCTCATTCTCTCTCTCTCAAATAAATAAATAAAATCTTTTAAAAAAAAAAAAAAAACTCTAACACTCAGAATACTCCACTGAGAAGGGAAGGGTTGACAAGATGCTCTCAGGCCCCACCCAGCATCCACCCTGTATGCTGCTGTCTGCCTGTTCCTAAGTCTTTTCTCATTCGGAAAGTCAGAATTGGCAGCCTATCAAGACAGCTACAAGAATGAGTCCCAGCAGACTCCACTGAGACCAGGAAACTGGAGTGGGGGACGGTTACAAAGCAAGGGAGAAATAGCAGCACTTGGACAAACAAAAATATATGGCTTCTAGAAACTACAGAGATAGAAGAACTTTGGGAGATTAACACAATCCCCTGTAAAGAAGTGCTCTCACAATTAGTCATGTTAAATTGCCAAGGTACATTATCAGCAGGAGCCCACAGCTGCCCCATCTCAGCGCTGGGGAATGTTATTTTTACTCTTACAGTTACAGCAAGACTCTAATTACCCAAACTGCTGATGTCACCTTAATTACAGTTTTATGTAATGATCACATTGGGCACTGCTATATGACGTGGAGTTTTTAAAAGTAAAATATGGCAGAGAAATGAAGCTCTTAGCTCCCAACGTGTTGTCATTTAGCTCATTGCGGGGCATAAACTTAAGGGAAGTTGGCAAAGAGCTCCAATTCAGAGGTAATGTTGAAATTTAAATTTGGTATTTGTTGTTACAAGGCTAAAAAAAAATAAAAAAAAAAACAGCTCATTTAAAAAATGCAAGTTCACACTTTCCCAATCAGCATTACTGAAAAAAACAATCATTGATACTTGTATTTCTCAGCACATAGAAATCTATTAGAAACACAACCAAATTGTGTGGGAGAGCTCTTACGTGTGCTAATGATTTGCACATTTCCTGAATGACTGTATTAGGCAAACTCCAAGCTCATAATTTATTAGTGGCGGTAACTGACAAAGACATACATTAACTGCACAGAAACAGCTAGGTGCTAAACAATCTCTGAAATGGTGTGACTAGTGATAATAGCCAGGTATAGTTTATCAAAAAAGATTTCCTATTGTATTGTAAATTTTAAAAGGTTCAATATTGACTCTACCTTAGAAAATACCTCTTTCATCTCCTTCATCCTATTGGCAATGAGAGTGAGGCTCACAGAGGTCAGGGCTTTCCCAAACTGCACAATAAATTAGTGACATTATAATCCAGGGACTCTGAGACTTGGTGCTGCCCAGGGTCAAATCTTGAGCAGCTTTCAGAAGAAAATAGAAAGTGTGTGTGTGTGCATGCTTGTGTGTGGCAGAGGTGGCAAATACAGGGATATCGATTTGCAAATACTATCTCCAACATGCCCAAAGATAGAGGCACAAGGACGTGTCTTGATATGTTACGTGAATAGAAGAGAATGACACAGAAGACAGGAGAAAACTTAGGACAATGAAGGAAGTGGGCTGTGAACAGTTTATGGAGAACCGCATTCAGGGATCTTAACTTCAAGAAATAACTGGAAGCCATTTCAAAATTACCCCCCCCAAAAAAAGTGCTTTATATAATCAAAACTTAATTTGTTGATAAATCTTGCTTCTACAAGTAGGACAGACTGAAGATGGGAGAAGCTAGGACAGCAAGAAAGCCAGAAATAGGGCTGTCGCTGTTAACTGGGAAGCAACTAGATGTATGACTGGAAAACAGGAATCATACAAGGATTTTGATCTTAGAATAAATAAGTAAGATGTAGAGATTTTACTCAATACTCTAGGACAAAGAAACACTTTTAAAATCTAAGAATACAAGTTTGTGAGTCAAGTAAAACACTGCTACTAGAAATGTGAATTTTGAATGAAGAAATAAACCCCATCTTTAGTATACTTTGTTTTAAATGGTAGCAGGTCTTGCAGGTGGGGAGTATCATGTAAAGGAGACACAAAACCCCAATGATAACATTAATGGTCAGAGTCAGATACAGAAATGTGAGAGAGAGATAGCCATATATCAAATAAAAAAAAAAAAATTTCTCCTCCAAAGCCTAAATTCCTGTACCCAGTAAAAATATAGATTGTCTTGGCTCAACTTGGCCAAACAGAGCAAAAGCATTTTGGTCAAAACATAATTTATTTTACATTGGTAGCTTTTAAACATTGGAAAATAATACAAGCCTTTCCTACACTAATCTGATACTAAGGAATCATCTTCAAGATTATCAAAAATCACCGGTAGCTCCATGAGGCTAATGTTACTCTTTATGGGACATAAAGCTGCCTTAGCATCAGGCTTATTGCACAAGGCAGCTTGAAGAGACATATTTGCCCTGCTTAAGCCTTTAAAAACTTGTAAAAATAGCAAGCGCATCTCATCTGGCTCTACTGAAATAACATCCCTGAAAAAGAAAAGCATTTCAACAAGCCTGAAAAACAAATGCCTCCCCAGAGATCTGGCCTCTCTTCACAGAGAAGACTTTTTGTCAAAGCTCTTGGGGAGTTTTATGTAGAACCAGATGGGGCAAATTTTTCCTTTTATTGTCTTCATCTCTAATTGATGGGTATCCAGAGAGAGCCTGACTCATAAAGTGCATGAAACCATCTTCATCCACACTCCCTTAAATTCATTTCAAGAGGTTTATTTTCCAGAAGTCTACCCCCTTGACAAGAGTGGAATCAATGCAATTAAAATGAACAAATTGCTTTGCAGATATCGCCACCTCTAATTTCTACAATGAGTGTCCTCTTGAAATCCATGAAGCCTTTTACTGCAGTCTACTTTTCCCCATGGAATTCAAATCGCTGCAAATTCATGAAAGTTTAGATAAGTTGGAGATAAATCCAGCCTTGAGGATCAATGAACGAAATTATTCTTAAAATCCAACCTTTGTCCGCAAACCCTACCCTTGGGACAAACACTGCCCATTTCAGTGTACTGTATTACTGGACAGATTTGCCTGGATTGCCCTTCCCTACAACTTCGTTGCTCAACTCAACCTGGAAAGGATGTATAAATAATTATCAAGGAAATCTCCAACACAGAAATGGGCACCTATAGTAAATTTAGTCTGTGCCTAGCTCATCAACCCATGGCACTTGATACTGTGGTACATGCTGAGGGTGTCCTATTGCTCTCAGCCCCTGCATGAAGGACCAAATAAAAGTGCTGGAAAAGCAAGGGAGGAATGAAGTTGACAGATAAAGTTCCCATCTTCATTGTCCCTCCGCTGGGTAATTCTGAGGTCTGACACGGATTCTCGGTGTTTACCATGATTCAGCCTCCATAGCCTGGAGCTTGGCAAATCTCTCCATAAACACAACCTTTATTGACTTCTTTCCTTTCCCTGTTTCACTTCTCAAACCCCTACCAATTGTTTCTTGCAATTACCTCCCAAGTAAACACTTGAATTTGAAGTCTGCTTTTTGTAAACTAAAACAGGTTATTACAACACAAGTCCATGGTAGCTTAGGTGAGGAACCGATCAGGGAATGCAGAGCCCGCCCTTCCCCTAATCACTCCGCTGATCTTGGAATCCTAAATAGGTAGGAAGCAACAGAGAATGTGATAGCAGATAAGTACATGTGCTTGCCAATTAACTTTCTCCCTTATGGCCAAAGAGAATTCTGATGGGCATAGCTATGAATTGCCTCTACCCAGTCCTTCCTTTTGTCCAGGTGTCAAAGGCAATCAAAAGCAGGCCACGAGTGTGTTCTCATACAAATCAAAGCCAAGCCAAGTGTTGTGCTTAACAGTATCTTATAGGAGATAATTTCTTTGGGATATAGTCTAAACTTTATATCTGATCCTCAAATCATCCTATCTTCTGGAATCTGCCTTATTTATCAACTTTGATAGAAACTCATTTGTAAATAAGAGGATTCAAAATTTGAAAACTTACATTAGCGGCCATTTTATATTTGCAAAAATCAAGAAAATTTATGTAAAGTGTAGGGTATTAGGTATTAGGTAAGTGTAAGGTAGAGGGTATTAGACTACACTTTATAAGTAATGAAGTAAACATGTTCACAAAGTCTATAAACTTCATCAGAACTTAACATGAAATTGGCAATATATCTAAACCAAAGTCTTCCACAGACAGGTGAGTTTTTTGAGCATTGCTTTCCGTTACCATCAGGAGATTTACTGTTCATCAAGAAAATTAGACTGCCTTTTAGCCGCTCGTTGATGAAATGCATAGTGGGGGTAATTTTAGTCCTAATGCTGATTATGTGTGTGTCCCCTAACAACAAACTTGGATGCTCCCAGCTATGGCTCCTTCTTCCAACTCTTTTCCCTCTGGCTGAACTTCACAATCAAAGTGAAATTTATCTGCTTAATTTAATACCAGCTTTGCTAAATTCATTTATCGTTGTTTGGCTGATTACTTTCCGAGTGGCAGATATTTGGGTGTAAATATTTTCTATTCCATGTGTAATATGTAGCCCTGGGTAACTTTCATCAGGGATGGCATTAAGCTATGTGAAGTGATGGACTGTTTTCCTTCACATTACCTTCCTCCAGGTAAACTACTCTGTAGATTAGTAACCGGTTTTCCTTGATTTATTTTTGAAGGTTACTCCATATTCTTTTACAGTACTTTTCTATGAATTATGCATGCTGTTAAGGTCCAACACCCATCAAAGGCTGTGGACTATAATTTCTCTTCTTGTAATTTACATTATACCACCATAAATGACTTAAGCGTCTAAATTTTTCATTCAGGTGATACAGCTTGATCCTCAAATGGGAGATTTTGAAGCCACCTG
This sequence comes from Leptonychotes weddellii, assembly GCF_054177405.1. Classification (NCBI taxonomy): domain Eukaryota; kingdom Metazoa; phylum Chordata; class Mammalia; order Carnivora; family Phocidae; genus Leptonychotes; species Leptonychotes weddellii. Next base: position 8,066 of record NW_028033532.1, read on the forward strand.
ATACTATTGCGGCTTAGTGCTGTTAATTTTGTTTCAAAATTTATATTTCCACATGTTTTAATTATAACTCTTTAATACAAATGGAAACAAAAACATATAAAACCTACACTGACCCCAAAATGTAAAATACCTAAAATATTTGCATTACCTATTTCTTTTCATCTGAGGCACTAGGTGAATTGAGACTCAAAAACAGAAGAGATGTGACTGCAAAAAAGAAAAAGGGATAAAAAGGACCTAAATGTTAGAGATGTTAGTCTTAATTATCAGAAGTGGCCCCATTCCATTTATCCAGCACGTCTAAATACCATTTTGCTTAACTTTTATCTCCTTTATTGCTTCAATGAATTTTGTTGTAGCCTGTCCCTGTACTTTTCCCCGTTCTGCTTCTGTCCATGTAATTTTCTCCTTTGGTTATTAAAATCATAATCTAACGGGCTCTCCATAAACTGGTCAGCTCAGAAAGAGACTGTTTACTGGTCTACCCTCCTTCCTTGTTTTACAGTCCCCTGTCTGTTACCCTTCTTCCCTGCAATCACTTTGTAAAAGAAATTGCCTACATATAAGCAAGGTGGAAGAAATCTAGTCTAAGAAGTAAATTATTTTATTTTAAAGATGAAACAACTGAATATCACTGATATTTCTATTTAGGTGGGCCTACCAAGAAGAATTAGAAAAGTCTTCTGGAGATAGGAAAGGGAGTTCTATGGCTTCCATTTTAAATTGCAGGTATTTGGGTTGGTTGTATTTTTGCTGGTTTTTGTTTTGTTTTTTACTTCTCTCCAAAAAGAGCAAGGTTTGGGCACCTGGGTGGCTCAGTTGGCTAAGCGTCTGCCTTCAGCTCAGGTCATGATCCCGGGGTCCTGGGATCGAGTCCCGCATCGGGCTCCCTGCTCAGTGGGGGGCCTGCTTCTCCCTCTCCCTCTGCCTGCCACTCTGTCTACTTGTGCTCTCTCTGTCAAATAAATAAATAAAATCTAAAAAAAATCAAATTAAAAACAAACTTTAAAAAAAAAGAGCAAGGTTTAAAGTGAATGCTGCATTCTTCAATAAAGTATATAATTGAGAAGGAAATATAGTTCCACTCCAAGTACACCCAGTGTGTAGCAATTACTGGAATATTTTTGCTTCTATATGTAAAAAAAAAAAGGTGAATCTTTCCACATTTCAACTGAAAGTAGGGAGTTTTATATGATCTGAAGAGAAACCAGAGTATGAAAGTAGGGAGTTTTAGTAACGGTATGGTACAGTTTGTGACTCACTGGCTATATGAAGCATTAACTTCTATACATGTGTGTTTTTGTGCTGTGTGTGTATATAGTGGGGGGATAACCCAGTCTTTCTTGCCCCCCCAAAACAGTGAATTCCAGTAAAAACTGAACTTAACTAGGAACAGAAAAAGCTGATGCAAACCTTTCTATTAACTTAATGCATCACAAAATGACTTCAACTAAATGTGTTTTGTGCCTTATTTTCTAACATCTGTAGTATGATTATAATAATAAGCTTCTTAGAAAAGGAAATATTTTCTGAAAATTATTTTGCCCTCAATCATGACTATTACTTCAAAATTCATATTTACATTCTGTTCTATAAAGTTATTTTTTTAATATTGGTTTTCAACACACACATAATGCAAGTATTTTAAAATCATCACAATGAAACACACTACGTTCAAATCCATAAGACAGTTCCATTAAGGTAATATCTATTATGCTGCTTTATTTTTTTTTCTTTTTCCTACTTATATACATATATTTTAAAACTACGTGAGTATCTCTGAAAAAATCATATTTAAATGGCATGTTTGGCCCAGCAGTATATCTGAGTGAAATACTTCCATAAGATGCATTATTTTACAGTATCCCATAGGTTTTGGACCGACGTGTTTTCATTCTCATTGGTTTCCATGAATTGTTTAAGTTCTTCTTTGATTTCCTGGTTGACCCAAACATTCTTGAGCAGAGTGGTCTTTAGCTTCCAAGTGTTTGAATTTCTGCCAAATTTTTTCTTGTGATTGAGTTCCAGTTTTAAAGCATTATGGTCTGAGAATATGCAGGGAATAATCTCAGTCTTTTGGTATTGGTTGAGACCTGATTTGTG
>NW_028033533.1:0-549 GCF_054177405.1 Leptonychotes weddellii
CAAGCTACAAATCAGTGGACCTAATCATGGGACATATAGTGGATTCTTCATGCTTCATGCCTCACTCAAGCCCCAGGGGAAACTGAGCATTTTAATGGACAATTAATGGATGGAATTTTGCAGCTGATGGTAAGAGATAAGACAACCCCAGCCTGGACTACACATCTCAGGCAAACATTCTGGGTTCTCAAAGCAGCAATTCCCCAAAAGGACACTTTTCACTTGCACCTGTTTGGTCAGGCTTTTTGCTCCCATCCTTCAATTGTATATCCTTCTTTTACAATTCTGACATCTCAGTATTTGTGGAGGACCCTACAAGGGCCATCTAATCCCTTCAACCCCTTTCCTAAAGATTCAAATATGTAAGAGATTAACATGACAGCAAAGGATGAGAGATTCAAGACTTTTGTGCTAACCAATTCTTCAATACAATGTGTCTTGCTGATTAAGTTGGACAAAAATGTTTTCCTGTATGAATGCTTTTGTCCCTCTTGCATACAATCCTTCTGGACTAAAAGGTTTGGATGAAAATAGGGAATTTAAAAAAAA
>NW_028033534.1:0-549 GCF_054177405.1 Leptonychotes weddellii
CCTAGGGACAAGACCCACTGCGAATCCTTATGTGGACCACCCCTGCCCACCTCCCCACCCCCCACCCAGTCTGCACCAGCCAGGAGTCTGGGCCCCTCTCACCCCGTGTCTCCTCGGCCTGGACATCCCGCTCTCCTGCCCACTGCCCTCTGCTCCCCTACCTCTCCGCAGAAACACTGGGAACATGAGGCCCCCAGAGCCCTCGGCCTTCACCGGGGTTCCTCGTCCTGTGCGCTCGGCCTTCTGCCAGAAGGCACCCACCAACTCCATCTCAGTAAACAGCACCTCTACCCCCAGTGCTAAGGCCAGCCTTGAGGAGCCCCTCAGAGCCCCTGCCCCTCGCTCCCTGCATCCCAGACAGCCATGGATCCTGTTGGCGACAGCCCTAGTCCGTCACGTGCTCTAGATCCGTTCGCTGTCCTCCGTGGTCTGTGCCGCACCCCAGCTGGATTGCGCCACTAGCCTCTTGAGGCCCCCCCTTCTTTCCAGCTCTCCCTGTCCCCACCTAACCCACTCTTCTCCTACCACGCCTGCAGGTCAAGCTCCCTT
>NW_028033535.1:0-549 GCF_054177405.1 Leptonychotes weddellii
GGAAGAGTGTGGATAGATGAATTTTTTTTTTCCACAAGGACTCTACCAGCTAACTCAGATAATCTAGTGTGACCCACATGCGGATTGCATAGATGAACTTTGATAAGCTTAATTTTTAAAAATTAGTAAATATACAGCGTATCAAAAAAGATGAACACTTCAAGAGAAAAAAAAGGGCAAAGATGGGGCTGGGCACTTTATAAAGGAGATGTACATTGATTTACAAACGTGAAAGAGTGATCGACCCCACCAATAATTTAAAATATAAATTAAAATGAGATGTCATTTTTGCCTGTCATCTTGATACAGATGAACACCCAACGTCCACAGAAATGGGCACTTTCATACTCCGCTGAAGGGAGTATAAATCAGCAATGCTTCCAGAGGGCAACTGACATTCTGTATCAAAGCCTTGAAAATGTCCATGCGTGTGCTTGCATAAAATATTTATCTGGAGTAAGGGTTGGCAAACCGTGGCCCACAGGTCATATTGCCCACGGCCTGCTTTTGTTTGATCTGCGAGCTAAGAATGGTTTCTACATTTTTAAA
>NW_028033536.1:0-549 GCF_054177405.1 Leptonychotes weddellii
GCAGGAGTCTCCCCGGTGTCCTGCTCAGTAAGGACATGGTAAACATTCAGGAAATGAATGAACGAATGCATATGTGACTTCTCTGTTGAAAAGCACCACTCACTGAATTTCCTCGCTGAAAACACAGAAAAAAATGAGGTGGCTTTCTTAGAGTCAACCAAGGTCTCCTGCCTTGTGGGTTCATTTGTTCATTACACAAACATATTTTAGGTACCAGGAAAAATGAAAAAGTAGGTGAACAGATAAAGGGTTCTTTGTGTCTTTTTTTTCTTTAAGGGCACATTTGAAAGGTGCTGTGGAATAAATACAATGGAGAATAAAATATGCTCTCTGCTTTTAAGCAACCATAGTCCAGTGAACTATCCAAGGCAGTAAACAAGGAGTTAATTTAAAATGTGTTAATTATTATTATTATTTTTTAGCAGGTTTAAGTGTTTTTTTTTTTTTTTGTAGTTTTTAATTTTATTATATTATGTTAGTCACCATACAGTACATCATTAATTTTTGATGTAGTGATCCACGATCCATTGTTTTCGTATAACACCCAGT
>NW_028033537.1:0-549 GCF_054177405.1 Leptonychotes weddellii
GGTGAAATAGAAACATCTGTGCTATTTCTGTTACTTAATGTCTATATGATCTTAGTTATATAATGATCCCGGGGCTCAGTTTTCTCATTTGTAAAATAAATGAAGGAACTCATATCATGCAGGGTTTAGGGGGGATTAAATAAGACAACACATGGAACTGACTCTCAATAAATATTATAAAAGTATATCACAATTCTTATAATAAATATTTGAGATCGATATTGTCACAGTGCAAAACTCAAAGTCTGTGCTCAAAGTTGTATGCCCACATTACACCTAGAACTAACTTTTTGGTAGTCTCTTAGATTCACATTCTGTGTATCATTGAACAGATTTTGTTCTCTCTGAAACTCTAAAATCTTTGGTATCTAACAATATTTCTTGCCCACATGGCTGTCATGGGCATAGTAGTCATTCTGTTGCATGCCCAAATCTGGTCACTGCTGTTCATATTATTAACAAATCAATTGACTGTGCCTTTTTAAATTATATATGCTGAAAGCATTTGTTGTTTAAATTGTCTTAAAATAGTATATCATGGTTTACATA
>NW_028033538.1:0-549 GCF_054177405.1 Leptonychotes weddellii
GTGCTTATCTTTAAGGACCATGCACAGCACGCATCTCTCCATTTTTAGAAACCGAACTTCAAAAACTATAACCCAGTACAGGACAGTTGAGGCCAGAGAAGTAGAAACCTCTCCTTCAGTAGGCTGGATCCATGCCTCAAGGAGGGCCCAATCACCACATTGTTAATAAGCTAGAATACCCTTCCCACTGCCACTATAGTGAATGCAGGAGAACTAGAATCTCAGCTTCACAGTCCAGAAATTGGGAGACAACACAGTTGGCCTCTTAGGAAACAAAGTATGAAAATAAGATTCATTTAGTAGTGGTCTGTAGAGAAATGTGGGTCAAAAATCAAATAATGTAGCAGGCGCCTGGGTGGCTCAGTCAGTTAAGCATCTGCCTTCGGCTCTGGTCATGATCTTGGGGTCCCGGGATCCAGCCCCACATCGGGCTCTCTGCTCAGCGGGGAGTCTGCATCTCCCTCTCCCTCTGTGCTTGCTCTCTTACTCTCTCTCAAGTAAATAAAATCTTTTAAAAAAATAAAATAATTTACAAAGATCTCTTCCCAC
>NW_028033539.1:0-549 GCF_054177405.1 Leptonychotes weddellii
CAAAAATAATCTAAGACCAAGGGTCTCTCTGGTCTTTGGTGAGATTTTACTGACATTCCAAAAGGTTAAGTTCAGAACCAAGGAGAAAATGTTTCTTTCCCTCTTTTTGGAGAAGAAAGGGAGGTAGCTTCTGCTTTCCTGTATATAAATGAAGAGAAGCCACTGTTCTGTCTCTCATCTGCTAGGTGTGTTAAAAAACAAAATTCAAGTGAGCAAACTTTAAAGGCGTTATTGGTGTTACTCAGCAATTCCTGAATAGAGCACCATCCCATCTAGCTGACAGAAAGGAGCTCCTAAGAGCTGTACAAAGCAGAAGGCTTTTATAGGCCAGAGAGGGGGTAAGATAAGGAAAAGAGTATATTATTTCAGGCAAGGTCACCTTCCTGTGGGGGCAGGACAGGGGTTTATCATGCAGATTAACTCACTACTGCTGATCAGGTAGTTTCAGATTGACTGATTAAAGGTCACATTCCTGGTAGAGACTGAAACTGCAATTGGTTTAGATATTAAGTCTTGGAGGTTCCTCAAAAAGTTGAAAATAGAGCTACC
>NW_028033540.1:0-549 GCF_054177405.1 Leptonychotes weddellii
TACCTGGAACACAGAATGAGTGTTCTGAACAATATTTGAAAATAAAGCTGGAAAGCTAAGGCAAAGCTATGGTGTGCAAGTATTTGAATCTTAACAGGAAAAACAAAGTCAGTAGGCAGTCTGTGAAGCCATTGATTACTTTTAAACAGGAGAGAGATATAATTGGATTTGTGTTCTAGTAAGATATAAATGTATCTGGTAGCAGCTTACAGGCTGGAGAAAGTGGCCACTGCCTTCCCTTGGCCGTCTGAAGCCACTGTTCTGATTGAGGGGGGTCAACCTCCATAATGGCAGCAAAGCCAGATCCTCTCCATGCCAATGGAGTCAGGCCCATCCTGTCTCTCTTCACCTTATATTCCATTGAAAAATAGCCCTGCAGGTTTTGTAGAAAGGTTATGCCACTTAAATATTCTGGCCCAAGGACCAATGGAAGGGAGATGTGTTGGTGGCAATGCTTACAAGGTATATTGGCAATTTTATGGAAGGCATCAGTAGGTGTTTGCAAATGTGGCATAGCAGGTAGAATTAGGATCTAGGAAGAACACAGGG
>NW_028033541.1:0-549 GCF_054177405.1 Leptonychotes weddellii
TGGGTGTTATGCACAAACAATGAATCATGGAACACTTCATCTAGAACTAATGATGTAATGTATGGGGATTAACATAAGAATAAAAAAAAAGTAACAAACAAACAAAAAAAATAAAGATACCACAATCAATCAAGTTGCTGGTGAATTGGTGGGGGTGGGTGGGGCAGTGTGAGAAAGAGAGGAATCAAGATAGCTCTTGATTTTTGCCTGGAGCAACTGGATGCTTGGTGGTGCCATTGACAGAAATGAGAAGAGTTGTGGAAGATCAGGTCTGGGGGGCGGTCAGTTGAATTTTTTTTTTTTTCTCTTTTGAGTAAGAGTCCTAAATGAAGCTGGACACCTCATTCCACTGTAAATTGAACTTTATAGCTCCACATGACTTTGTGATATTTTTCTAAGGCTGTAGTCTGAGCAATAGATAATATCATTCATGCATAAAGCCAAGGGTTGCCTCCACATGTAATCTCATTTCTCCCATGACCGAATGACTTTTTTTGACATTCAAAGTAAACAATTTCAAAATAAATATCTTGTTTATTTATTATAACA
>NW_028033542.1:0-549 GCF_054177405.1 Leptonychotes weddellii
TTTTTTTTTTTTTTAACAGAGAGCGCACATGTGAGCAGGGGGCAAGGGACAAAAGGGGGAGAGAGAGAATCTTAAGCGCACTCCACGCTTAACTTGGAGCCCAATGTGGGGCTCGATCTCACTGCCCCAAGATCATGACCTGAACTGAAATCTGGAGTCAGATGCTCAACTGCCTGAGCCACTCAGGTGCCCCGATTATGAGACATTCTTTAAGTCAGTTAGTAAATGACAGAGCTGGGATTTCTGGCTCCAAATTTTATGCTCATGATATTATAGCAAACACTGGAGAGGAACATGGTGAGCTAAGTGGGCTGTGGGGAGTGTTCTGGGTAGCCAGATAGATAAGAGGAAAATTAGAAGATTAAGGGTCCCGGGAAGCCCCAGTCAGCCCATATGTTTTCCTGGAGCTGGGTAACAGGGTCATCTTTGTAGAACAAGAGTTACGAGGGCAGGTCAGTGTGTTCTCAGGGTGGTTGACCAGTGAGAGTACTAGGGAAGGGCAGGAGCTGAGGCCCTATGGTGGATACTGTGCTTGGAAATACCAGGATA
>NW_028033543.1:0-10168 GCF_054177405.1 Leptonychotes weddellii
TTTTTTTTAAAGATTTTATTTATTTATTTGAGACAGAGAGAATGAGAGAGAGAGAGCATGAGAGGGGGGAGGGGCAGAGGGAGAAGCAGACTCCCCGCCGAGCAGGGAGCCCGATGCGGGACTCGATCCCGGGACTCCAGGATCATGACCTGAGCCGAAGGCAGTCGCTTAACCGACTGAGCCACCCAGGTGCCCCAATTCTCTTTGCTTCTTAAGCATGCCTTTTCCCACAGGGTTCTCCAGGGAATAAGACAGATGAGAACTTATTTACCATTTTACAAATTGTCCCAGGGCTCAATTTCTCCACAATGAAGCACTCTGGAAAAGCTCAGAAGTCACCCCTTCCCGCCCCAGCCTGGAGTGCCCCTGAGTGCAGAGGTGGGGAGGGCCAGAGGACAAGATGGCTAGGTCTGTTCAAGGACTCGGGCTCTGCCTCCCCTGACCCAGCTAGCTGCAATAAGAAAGGGAATAGGGGGTACACGATTTTGTGATCCATCTTCCTCCAGCCTGCTGCTTTTTCACTGCCGGCCTTCTCTCCATCTGTAAAATAGGCCAAGTTCTTCCCTCTCTTTGGATCTTATATTTGTTCGTAATGATCTTCCCCGACAAAGTCACTTCCTCCTCAACTTCAGGTCATAACTCAGATGTCACCTCCTCTGAAAGCTCTTCCTCACCCATCCTCGCCAAAGGCTCATTCCCGGCCCTCTCCACACAGGAGCTTATTTCATATTCTTGGTAGCACTCATTCACGAAGTGGGTATTCATTGCCTGCCTCCTCTCATTAGAACATCAGGGGTTCTGTCTTATTCATTGCTGTATCTCCAGAACCTAAAACAGTGCTTGGCTCCTGACAGAAGCTCAGCAAGTACTAGCTAAGCAGTTCCAGTGGCCCCATTCACCAGTGAACATAATCTAATTAATGTCTTGAAATCTGGCCAATCAGATTAGCATTACCTCTTCTGAGAGAGGAATGAGGAAGATGGTGGAAAGTCTTTTGTATTCATTATCTATTGCTGCACACATAGCAAATTACCCCCCCCCCAAAGTCATGGCTTAAGACAATGAACATTGATTATCTCAGTTTTGGGGGTCAGGAATTCAGAACTGGCTCAGCTGGATGGTTCTTGTTCTCGGTCTCTTGTGAGGTTGCAGTCAAGAGGTCGGCTAGAGCTACAGCCATTTAAAGGTTCAAGGGAGCTGGATGATGTGCTTCCAGGAAAGCTCATTCACATGGCTGTTGGCAAGAGGCCTCAGTTCTTCCCCACAAGACCTTGCCATAGGGCTATGTAAGTGTCTTAAAAACCGGGAAGTTGGCTTCCCTGGAGCCTATGATACAGAGACAAAAAGCTGAAGCCACAAAGTCTTTTGATGACCTAGGTTTGAAAGTGACATACCATCACTTCCCCCATACTCTATGGTCCCTCATTCTAATTCTGGTATAATATGGGAGGGGACTACACAAGGGTGAGGATCATTAGGGACTCTCTTGGAAATTATGTACCACACTTTTATTTACCCATTGCTTAGATTTTTCTGTCTGCAGAACCAACTTGCTGTGGTAGACTGATTGGCTCAGACCAGGGGAAGTGAAGACTGGAACTTAATCACTGACTGTCAGGTTGTGGGTGGAGTGAGCCTGTGTGCAAGGTGAAGAGAAACTTCAAGTTTGGCAGGAAGAGCAAAATATCTGGAGGAGATGACAACAGACAACAGTGTCAGCTGTAGAAAATTGTCAACAAGAGGGGCGCCTGGGTGGCTCAGTCGTTAAGCGTCTGCCTTCAGCTCAGGTCATGGTCCCAGGGTCCTGGGATCGAGTCCCGCATCGGGCTCCCTGCTCGGCGGGAAGCCTGCTTCTCCCTCTCCCACTCCCCCTGCTTGTGTTCCCTCTCTCGCTGTCTCTCTCTCTGTCAAATAAACAAATAAAAATCTTTAAAAAAAAAAAAAAAGAAAATTGTCAACAAGACATGGAAGAGGTCACACAATGGACAAAAGGGCACCAGTAAGTGGATAGAGCCCAGCGATGAGCAAACTATATTTGAGCAAACTATATTTGAAGACTGAGGCAGAAGGACACTGAAATCCAGAAAGTGGAGTATCAAGTTTGAACTCCATTCTTTTTTTTTTTTAAGATTTTATTTATTTATTTTAGAGAGAGAGGGTGCAAGCAGGAGGAGGGGCAGAAGCAGAAGGAGAGAGAGAATCTCAAGCAGACTCCACATGGAGCATGCAGCCAGACCTGGGGCTCAATCCCAGGACTCTGAGATCATGACCTGAACTGATACCAAGAGTTGAATGCTTAACCAACTGAGCCACCCAGGCACCCCTCGAATTCCATTCTTAAGGTATCAGAATAGGACTCTGATCCCAGAGAGAGTGCCATCAAGTCCTTTACTGGTTTTGGTCATCCTCCATTCTGTTTCCCTCAAAAATGATTCCAAAGGTCACTGCTCATTTCCATTTCCTGAGTCACAGATTTCCTGCCTCTTACTTTACTGAGAAATTTGAAATCAAGGTTCTTTATTGGCTCCCTTCCTGCAGCCAAGAGAAACATGCAAATCTCTCTGATCCTAAACAAAAACAATAAAACTTTCCTTTACATTGTAAAACCGCTAGGAACTGTCCAACATCTTTACTCCACACAGAAGTCAGAACCCAGCATTTCCCTTCTTCATGCCACATTTACTCTGAGATGTGGTTCATTTCCTGCTATTTTGATATAACTCTCATTGAGGTCACCAACAGCATCCCTATTTTACCACAAAAGCTGTCTGAGTACTATTTATCTAGGGTCTCTCTGTTATATCCAACAGGACACCATGGACCACACCCTCTTACCGAGCTCTTTCAACTTTTGATGTTCATGGCATCCCTCCACCCTGGCGCTCCTCCTTCTGGAAAAGCTCCTTAATGCTTTGCTTTTGGATCACTGCTCTTTTCACTCTACAAGCCCTGTCTGGGTGATCTGGTACATTTTCACGATTGAAACTGAGACTTATATGCTTATGATGGCCACCTAGATCTCCCAGGCCAGAAGCTTCAGATTCCTAGAACAATCTATCTGACTTCTCCACCTGGATATCTCCAGACACAGCACCCTTAATTGTCTACAACATAACATCAGCGTCCTCCCTAAATCTGTTTCTCATACACATTTGCTCTCATTGATTGGCAGGACCAGCTAGCTAAGTCCATACTAGAAAGCAAAGTGTCATCTATGGTAGCTTTCTTTCCATCCTTCTCCCATTCAATCAGACATCACACCTGTCAGGTTGACTTCTTTGATGTTTCTCTCCATCTCCATCTCCCTTCCCCTACCCTAGTTCAAGCTATCGTTATCTGTCTCTTGATTGATGTAGTAGGCTCCTATTTGGTCTCCCCACATCTCTTTAAGCCTCCTTGAAACTTTCTTTCACAGAGTTGCTAGAGTATTCTATCTACAAACACAAAGTTGACTGTGCCATGGGCTGAAGCCCTTTGATGGTTTCCCCATTGTCATGAATCTGAAGTGAAACTTGTCTCATATTACATACAAGATGGTCTGGGAGTTGGGTACCTGCCTTCCTACCTTTCTAATTCCCTCTTCTTGCATTTCCATTAATGCCAAATAGCATGTACTTGGCATGAGCACACCGCCCTCTTTTCTTTCTCCTTCCTTTTGGTAATGCTAAGACTTTTTGTGGAATACATGTTTCCATTTTTCCTGACTAATCCCTATTCCTCTCTAAAGTCTCTCTCCTCTAAAGCCTCCTTCTGCTCTGACAGTCCAGGTAACCTCACCCAGAGCTCCCTGAATACCCTCCCTTCTGACGTCGCATTTATCCCTGTCTCCCCAGAGGCCTCGCAGCTCCTTGAGGGCAGAGACTGGGCCTTTTGTCACTGCATCCTCAATACCTTGCCCAGTACTTGGCACATCAGAGGCCTCATTAACATCTTTGTTGATTAATGGAATGAACTGTCTGAGGGGCTTTTCCCCACTTTCCACTACAGTGTCAACAGAGAATGTCTTCTGCCATGCCTTAGGGCAATTAATAAAAGATGAATGTTTTCAGGGACTCAGTCCCAGATCATCACCTAGATGTGCCATAACTTTGCAGGTGCCATAAAAGCTGAGGCAAGAAAACAGCATTATGCTTCAGGAAGCAGCATCTCTTGGCAGTGACATGCATGTGGATGCTGCCAGGGCTAAGGTACATGGAAGTCAGGAGGGCTGAGGAAAACCCACAATAACCTAGAAGTGAAAACACATCTGGATAAAATGCCGCACTTCACAGCCTTCTTTGCAAAAAGGTCTGGTCATGTGATTGAATTCTGTTCAGCAGGATTTCAGTGGAAACTGTGTGTTAAATTTGTGTCAAGTGTCCTTAAGTAGAGTGTGTGCTCTTTCCTTTTCCTCCTTTCTTCTGGCTGGAATGTGAACATGTTGACTGGAACTGGGGCCACCATCTTGGACCATGAACTAACAATGAATGTAGGCCACTGAGGGAAGCACAAGGAGACAGAAAGTCAGGGTCAGTGACACTTGTAACTCCATACTGGTCTTGGGACACCTATTTCAGACTTTTATATGAGAGAGAATTATAGTTCTTGTTGAAACTACTTTTTTGGTCATATGTAACCAAATCTAATCATAAGAAATATAGGCAGTTTATACAACATTCCTCCCAAATTATGAGATTCTTAATGTCTTAACCTTATTCCTGGACTTGAAAATATAACATTTTTACTTATTCAAGATTTTACTTATTTAAGATTTGTGGAATAAAAGATCTCCAAACAGCAAAGTGAACTTAAGAATAGAAAGCATTTTCAGGGTGCCTGGGTGGCACAGTTGGTTGAGTGACTGACTCTTGGTTTCGGCTCAGGTCAGGATCTCAGGGTCGTGAGATAGAGCTCCATGTGGGGGAGTCTGCTTAAGATTCTCTCTCTCCCTGTCCCTCTGCCCCTTCCTCCACTTGTTCTCTCTCTAAAATAAATAAATAAAATCTTTATTAAAAAAAGACAGCATTTTCAGACAAATATCATAGGAAGACTTTGACATTTGAAGAAAAAGAATGCTGGTGAATGCTCTCATGGCTTCTGATGGGGTCACACATTCTTTATGCTGGCCAACACTCTCTCCTCCCAGGAGTGTCTACATATTTAACTCAGTTGGGTGTGGTGTAGAGGCAAAACTGACCAGTGAAGGGGCTGGGGTGGCAAATCTGAGGCTGCCAGATCAGTCTTGGGGTGAGGAGTCTCTTGGAATAGTCAACGAACCCAGAAGACCATAACAATCCATCTCCTAAAAACATTTTACCACTCAGAGATGTGTCTGAATTAACAAACACTCCCTGAAAAGTTGCAAATGCATCCATCATCCATACAATATAGACGGTGATAATTGCTTTAATCAGACCAATAATTAGCAGTGGCCAGTTGCAATGGAATGGAGTTTACAAGAAGATAGTGGTGGGGAGGAAAAAGATAGTGGTTCATTTGGGAGAAGGCAGGCTTGAATGGGACTTGGCAGCTCAGAGTCTGCAAAACTGGGAGGAGAAGCATGTAAGAGGCTGGGAAAGACTGGTCCCATTCCCAGTTTGGCTCAAGCCTCCATCAGGGCCAGCGTGTACTTAAATTCACCTCAAAAGTGCCTTGGCATGTCTTTGGTGCCTGGGAATGCCAGAGCTGCCATGTCAGGATTTGTTTGGAGGCTGTAAATCATGGCCTACCCTGGATTAGCCCCCAGGCCCATTAGCTGATGATGGCGGCCATTTACTGAGTCTTATTGGTGAGGAAACTGAGAGGCTCAGTTAGTTTAGGTAGTTCAGGAAGTTCACAAATAGCCAGTCTGACCCCACTTGTTATGACCGCCCCAAATGCAGATATCCTTAGGACAGGGCAGCCAAAGGCCTTCCCATCCAGCTTCCCCTCATTCTTTCCAGCAGCTAGTGGAAAGACAAGAAGCAACAAGGGACAAGAAGTACTAGCTTTCTGTTGCAGAAGAAAGCAGAGAGACAGCCAGGTTCCTCTTCCCACATGACCTCTGCCCCATGGTCCCCTCACCTCTTCTCCTTCCATCTTTTCTATTGTTCTTGGGAATTTTCAGTGCTTCCCAAACCTCGCTGCCCAGGGAAATTTTGAAAATATGGTTTCTAGGCCCCAACCCAGGAGATTCTAATTCTGACAGCGTTGGTGGTTGTGATCTGCAGCCCAGGCTGAGGATTGAAGGGGATAGGGGGAGGGAGAAGCCCCAGATATCTCCTTCTCAGATGCAAAGGCCTCCAGTGTGTGCAAATGCTTTATGATCCAAAAAAACACCACCCCTGTGTAAAACCAGTGAGATGAGCTGAGAAAAACCTCATTCTCTGTTTGATGGCTGATGTTGAAAATTTAATTATTTCAACAGACCAGGAAACTAGATTAAAAACCAAGCATTCCTTAAAATGCTTCCTGGGTTTCTTTAAAATTTTATTCCCCTTGGATAATAGGGAAGCAATCGTGCTAAATTAGGAAAACATAGAAAAGCAGGTAAAATTGTCTTGGTCTTCCTTCACCTTTGCTTTCCTCTGAACAGGTGCCCAGGATTCTCATTTTGCTCCATGGACGCTCCAAATACTGCTTCTGTACCCCTTCCTAAACTGATGCTTTACAGGCAATGTATCCTCCTCCTCTCTCCACCTTCTTCACCCTAGACCCAACTCAAATTCAAATATCCTCATGTTCACTTAGGCCAAGAGAGCAGTCACTTGCAAAGCAAGCTAATAAGTGGATGCCCTTTGTGGCACTGGTTACTTCATAGGTTCCCTGTAGAGTGCCACACTTCCTGAGCTCTTTTTCACCCACTCTGTTGGTTGATGATCTTAGTAAGAGGCCAGATGCTAAGGAACTCAATAATTTCCCTTAAGAAGAATGAAGAATTGATGAAAGACTCTAACCCCGGAAGCTTGGTATGTTTAAAGTCTAACTCCTGGTGAATAAAGATGAAAGTGCTGACGAGGACAACAAGTCAGTTTTTCAGTGTCACCTTGAATCTATCATCTCAAAGTATTTTTGGAAAAAATAATTGCATACAGTATTCTGTTTAAGCAAAGTGGCAGTCATCTGTTCTTGCATGAACGTTCACGGATGGTGGAAAGATGAGTAGAGTGGCCTCTTGATCATTCCTACTCAGAAAGAGAGAGGTGTGGCATGGGTCATTCAAAGTCAAATCCAACCTAATTTAAGGATACACACTATGATTGGGGGTACCAGGAGGTTTGTTTTATGATCACAGAATGTTAGGGTCAGAAGGAATTTTTCAGAGTGTATTTTTCTTGGACTGATAGCAAAATTGGTTTGCCATCTCTGAGCACCCCTGCCAATTCACAGAAGAAGGAGGTAGCTCTGATGATTGCTGTGTGTTAAGGGTTGAGGAGAGGGATTAAACACCATTAGGCAAATGGAGAAGAGCTGGTCCTGGTGTCCCCCAGATCCCACTTCTGGTGCCCTTCAGTAATTAGCAAAATGGAACCAATTTTTGATGACTGAGGACACTACTGGTATTCCCACAGTTTTTCGTTGTTCAGGACACACCACCCTAGATGAAGACCAGACTTACAGGATGGTACATTATATCCACAACATAGTGAGCAGCATCAACTAAAAGGCCCCAGAATATCCTGACAGCAGAAATGCAGGAATCACAAGTTAACACACATGGTTGCATAAGGCCTCTTCGTGAATATTAGGCAACAGTAAGATGCCCTTTCAATTCTTGCCCCACTGGGCTCCCCCATCCCTGTACGTCCACAACCTTTTCTCTATTTGGCTATTGTGACTTCAACATACTATAATACTCAAAGACGTCTGGCAACTCACTTCCCCTCTGCCTCAGCTTTAACTGGCGACATGTATTTGCTGTGACACTCACTCTTTGAAAGGTTGATCCTGCCATGCAGGTTTTTATTCTTAATTCAAACATTTCCATAAATCACATGGTGCTAGATATTTCCCCCATGATCCACACTTTGATTGGGACTCTGTGTTTATAATAAAGCTATTATTTTAGGAGCATATTGAAAATGGGCCCAAAGCACCAAACCTGCAAAGTTTAAGGTCAACCCCCTGAACATAAGACAGGAGCTCAGTCTCTTCTTGGACCTTCTTGATGTTGGCCAGAGATGTGGGTTTTGAAAGATCATGCTCTAACTTCTCACCAGGCAGGCTCCAGCCTGCAGTGGGAGTTGTTGGAGGCCCGACAGCCATTGCAGACTTCTGGGGTGGATGCCTAGCTATGCTGTTGTGAAATCCAACCATGGCAAGAAATTCTTTTCTCTTATGTATCACTTTTTTATCAGATGAACATGTAATCTTTTCCTTTTTGAATCATGTATCTCAAAGCACATTCTGGCCCTTTTCCTTCTGCTGCCATAAGTAGGATGAAGAGGATGAAGGCATGAAGAACTTTCTTGGGTGTCTATAGCATGATGACTCCCACTCACCTCCCAAACCTCACAACTTCTTTACTACCATCTGCCAGGAGGCCATCAGGACAAATTTCATCAGCCACCATTCGGAAGCTAGGACTCTTCCCCACATACAGCACTATTCATCCTCTATGTGGCCTCATCTCCCACTCCCTCCAACAAAGCAAACCCTACTCATGGAACGCCCTGGAACTCACTTCCCTCATCCTCTTACCTTCTCTGAATCCTAGATGCACCTCAAGGGCACTGCTTGCCCCATAGCTCTCTTGGGTGACGGCTGTTCTAGCTCATTCAGCCCTTCATACTGGTGAGCCTGGAGGGGGGCAGCTGATGTTGTCCTTGTTCCTATTATTCCTCTTCCAAACCATCATCTTATCTCTTCCCTCCACTTCTCCCATTTGTAAGGTTCATTCCATCAGACTAAATCACTTGCTAATGCTTTTTTTTACAGTCATCTATAAACTCCAGAGTTCCTCACCCTTGTTTCTAGAAGAGTTTGGCTTCTAGAACACTGTCACTCTCCAATGCCACATTTATCATGATTCTTGAGGATTTTGTTCCCCACTTAGGTAATTCTTCTAACCCCTAGTCTCTGAGGCCCTTGGTCTCTTCTCAAATGACTGTGCCTTACTATACCTCATCCACAAATCTCATGGTCTTAGCCTTGTCACATGGTCACAGCCACTCACTGTACAATCCCATATGCTCAACTCAGGTGCCTCCTCTGCTGACCACATACTCCTAGCTTTGAGCTCACTCCCTCGAGTATCTCAGCTTCAACCATTCTTCAATTCTGTTGGGACTGCAATAGGTTCCAGTTGCTGCTGTAACAAATTACCACACATTTAGTGGCTTAAAACAATACAAATGTATTACTTTGCAGTTCCAGAGCACAGAAGTCAGAAATCAGTTTCACTGGGTTAAAGTCATGGTGTCATCAGAACTAGTTCCTTCCAGAGGCTCTGAGGGGAGAGTCCATTTCCATGATGTCTTCAGCTTCTAGTAGTCACCCACGTTCCTTGGCTTGTGGCCTCTTCCTCCATCTTCAAAGTACATCCTTCCAATCTCTGCCTCTGACATCATTACATTACCTCCCTCTCTGGCACTGACCCTCCTGTTTCCTTATTTAAGGACTCTGTGATTACACTGTGTCCACCTGGATACTCTAGGATAATCTCCCTATCTCAGGATCCTTAACTCAACCACATCTACCAAGTCCGTTTTGCCATAGAGAGTAACATTCACAGGTTCCTGAGGTTAGGATAGGGACATTGTTGGGGGATGGGCATTATTCAGCCTACCATGAGGACCTATAATTCAATGGTCCTACCACATTTTTTTTTGACCCTTTATATTATATATATTATAGTTGGAGACTTCAACACCCTTCTTTCAGTAATTGATAGATCATGCGGGCAGAAAATTAGTAAGGATATAGTTCAACTGAATAGCACCACCAATCATCTTGATCTAATATTGACATTTATAAAGTACTTCATCCAACAATAGCAGAATACACATTCTTTTCAAGTTCACACAGGACATTCATCAAAATAGACCATATTCTGGACCAGAAAACACACCTGAACAAACTTATATGAAAACATATAAAATATGTTAGTATGTTCGTCAAACCACAATAGAATTAAACTAGAAATAAAAAACAGAAAGCTAGAAAATTCCAAAATACGTGGAGAATAAGCAACATACTACTAAATGACCCA
>NW_028033544.1:0-549 GCF_054177405.1 Leptonychotes weddellii
GGGTTAACCCCCTCAACTGAATAAAAAACCTCTCTGATGATTATCATGGAGGCTCCAGGCAGACACCCCCTTTTCACTGTGACTGCTATGGACGGAATGTTTATGTCCCCCCAAAGTTCAGAGGTAGAAACCCCAGGCCCCCAGTATACTGGTACTAGGGGGTGGGGCCTCCGGGAGGTGATGGGGTCATGAGGGTGGGGTCCTTGTGATGAGATCCGTGCCCTTGTAAGAGACCCGAGAGATGGCTCGCTTTTTCTTTCTCTCTCCACAATGTGAGGGCAAAAGAAGGAGCAGCCAGGAAGAGGATGCCGCCAGGAAGCCGATCTCAGACTTCCAGCCTCTGGAACGGAGGGGTGGGGGGACAAAGGCTGGTTGTCTGAGCCACCCAGCGGACAGTCTTCTGTTAGAGTAGCCGGAGCCGCAAAGACAGGGACCGTTCGGAAATGAGCGAGCCGGGCAGCGAGCGCACCGAGTGTGAGGGGCCGGCGTTCGATCCCGGGGGCCGGAGGCCTGGGCTCTGCTGACCGGCGTGCGGGAGGCTCCCGAGCC
>NW_028033545.1:0-549 GCF_054177405.1 Leptonychotes weddellii
CCCCCCCCCCCCCCCCCCCCGCCTCCGTTTTCCACTGTAATCCTGTGTTTTGGTGAAGCCCGTAGTCATTGCTTACCTTTCTGACGCTAGGTTTTGTCTGTTACTGACCCGTGCAGGACACTCACACTCAGCTGCTCTCCCGCCCAGCCCTGTCACCTGCCTAAGGAAGGCCTCTCTCTTGCCTCACACCCAGCATGCATCCCTCCGCACCCCTGTTGTGGCCGTGCTTGTTGTTGGGGGATTTTCTCCCAGAGTCCTGCGTCCTGCCCCAGTCCGTTCTGGCCCCAGGGAGGCCCATGCCCAGCTGCTGCGCAGGGCTTCCTGGGCCGCTCTCCCTCTGTATTGGTACCTGTGCTCTGGACCCCTCTCTTCCCTGCCTGGGCTCACGCCTTGTTTTGTTGAAGGACAGACTCTGGATGACTAAGAAGTGTTATGTGGATAGTGCTGTTTAAAAAGATATTATTTATTGAAGTGGGGAGGGGCAGAGGGAGAGAGAAGCTCAAGCAGACCCCCCCGCTGAGCACAGAGTCTGATATGGGGCTCGAGCCC
>NW_028033546.1:0-549 GCF_054177405.1 Leptonychotes weddellii
CAAATACCCTCAAAAAGAGAAACACGACACCTTCAGGAACAAATCTTATTTATCCAAAGCAGGCAAAGCCTCAGCAGGGGAGCTCGTAGGGGACCTATGATTAGCAGGGCATCACAGAGACCTCGCTGCTAGGGCATTTCTTCATCTCTTTGGAGTGGCAGCCTAAAATGGGGGGTGGCATGGCCCTGTCTCTCACTGGGACCTTGTCCTCCCTTATTTTATACCCCATCCTCACCCCTTGGATTCCAGGATGGAGTGCCGTGGTCAATAGCTCTGTTTGCCCAAATAAATCCACTTCCTCAGACCACTCATGGTGTTGACCTGGCCTCAAGTGACTGCCCCTTGGCTAGCACCTCAAGTGCTTGCCTCTCCCAATCTCAAAATGTTTTTTTTGGTAGCTCTGATGGAACTTTGCCCACTTCGCATCCGTTGAACCATAGTCTGATTGGAATTTCTTGAAGGATGGGAAGATGTACCATTCAAGAAGTTCCTCAGTGTATCTCCACACTGGCTTTGGTACTCTTTCCTATTTTCCAACATCGACATAGA
>NW_028033547.1:0-549 GCF_054177405.1 Leptonychotes weddellii
CATCAGCCTGGCAAACTACTATGCTCCCTAACTGGGTCCTTGCTGCCCTTGATCCATCTCCTCACAGCTGCTGGAGGGGTGGGCAACAGTGGAGACCTGACCCATCACCCTCTTGCTTCAGAAGTCGTCTGTAGTTCGCATCACCCTCAAGTGCAAATTCCAAGGTCTGACCTAGCCCTGCTTAATGCTCCAGCCCCAGCACTGTGCCCCTTCCTTACATCCTATTCCTCCGCCACCTGCAAAGCCGGAATGTGCTCTGGTGTTTCTCACTGTCTGCAATGCTGGAGTGTTCCTGCTCTGCCCACCCCACTTGTTCTCTTGAATGATGCCTGCTCAGGGGTCTAGAGAAACTTTCCGAGACTTCCCTCTCTGGGCAATGACCTCGGAAGTTATCTGGAGTCAGATCACTTCATTGAAGATCCCAGCTCTGACACTTGCTAACTGTGGCTTGGGCAATTTATTTTCCCTTTCTCTATGTCACAGTCTCCTCGTCTGTAAAGTGGGGCTAATAATAACTATTATCTCAAAGGGATTGTTGGAGGATCCAAT
>NW_028033548.1:0-549 GCF_054177405.1 Leptonychotes weddellii
GGGTCCCTGCTTGGACCTTCTTGGAACTCTCCATTTTCCTGATTAAATCTGCTTTTCACAAGTACCCACAATCAAGCTAAAACCAATATACTTTTTCTAATCCATTTTATTATTTCTTTTCATTTTTGTTTGATGACCAGCAATGGGATGCATAAGAGAACTACTATGTGTATGTTTTTAACACATTTGGAATGGTCCATGTATTTAAATATAATTTCTGAATTTTGAAAGACACAGGCGATTCTTCAGTGCCCATAGGGCACAGGCCATGTCTCTCTTGATTACCGTAATCAGAGGATTGCTCAGTGCCTTACCCCTTAGGAGATGTTTAATAAATATTTATTGACTCTAAAAAACAAAACAAATGAATGAACAAACACAAAGCAGAATCAGACCTGTAAATAAAGAGAACACTGATGGTTGCCAGAGGAAGGGGGGTGTGGGGTTGGGTACGATGGGTAAAGGGCAGTGGGAGCTACGGGCTTCCGGTTATGGGATGACTGAGTCACAGGAGTAAAAGGTGTGGCATAGGGATGCGGTCAATGGTAG
>NW_028033549.1:0-549 GCF_054177405.1 Leptonychotes weddellii
CTTAAGAACTGTGGGTGATTTCTACTTGAAATATTCCTGTGAAGAACTTGTGTTGTAATGTCCCACAGAAGTTAAATAGAACTGGATTGACTTCTGCTGAGAATGAACTTCATCCTGGAACCTTCCTCCTTGCCCTGCCAAACTTGGCACTTTTTTCCAAGTCACCTTAGTTGACTTCCTTTGTTAGGTTATCAAAGGATATTCTGCAGTGTATCTGTGTACCAGATGTGAGATACCAATTTAGAACTTGGTCTATTAATCAGAAGTTACCATACCATGCCATCTCCTTTCTGGGTTAATACGTGGGGGGTAGCTTGATGTATAATTCTTCCTCCTAACTGCCATTGTCATGTGGTTCCCACTGGCTTGAAGTGTTAGAGTGTATCAGCAAAGACAACAGATGAAATAAGGGAAAAAATCCATTTTCTGAGTGTGTGTGTGTATGTAATGCTTACTGTGTTGTCCTAGGGAAGAGCACTAGGAGATGTTCAAGAAGGAAATGGTGAAATGTAAATACCTTTTATCTGTTCTATTTGAGGGTGAGGTTTT
>NW_028033550.1:0-548 GCF_054177405.1 Leptonychotes weddellii
TATTTTCAGTAAAATTTTTATTTTAACAGTGGGCGTCCAATGCATTCTGGGTTGTTGAAGTTTTTTTTTGTTTTTTTTATGCCAGGTTTTTCACCAGTTCCGATTCTGAATGGTAAGTTAGTGATGTGAAGAAGCAAAGACCGTGTGAGTCCATTCTGGTGGCAGGCAATGGCCGGTACATTCTTTTTTTTTTTTTTTTTTAAGATTTTATTTATTTATTTGACAGAGAGAGACACAGCGAGAGAGGGAACACAAGCAGGGGGAGTGGGAGAGGGAGAAGCAGGCTTCCCACTGAGCAGGGAGCCCGATGCGGGGCTCGATCCCAGGACCCTGGGATCATGACCTGAGTCGAAGGCAGACACTTAATGACTGAGCCACCCAGGCACCCCAGAATTGGTTGTTTTAATATATCTTATGCTCCAGTGTTTGGTTTTTTGTATTTCATTTGAATAATGATATAAAAGGGGTGCCCTAGGGAAGTGTCTATTCATATACTTATTTTTCCTGCTCAAGAGCAGCAAATACCTGAGGATTCCTTGGATATATGA
>NW_028033551.1:0-548 GCF_054177405.1 Leptonychotes weddellii
AGAGACCACAGTCTGTTCTTCAGTGAGCTCTCCAGGCCACACCGTCTCCGTTTCTGTCCATGCTGCTATAAGCTGCAGCGTCCTGGGTTGTGCACCCCTCTGCAGCGTTCCCAGTCCTGCCTCCAGGTCGGGGCACATCTCTGCCCTTTGTGCTTCTAAAACCGCCAGCCGCCCCCAGTTCACGCACCCGTGACTCCGCCGCTCGGGGTTTCCACCCCAGGGGTTGCAGTTCACCGGTGGGACCCCGGCGCACCGGGTTTCCATCTCGGAGGCTGCAGTTCGCGTGCATGTGACCGTCGCTCCGGGTTTCTGTCCGGGTGGCTGCGGTTCACGTGCTCGCGACCCTGCCGGTCTGGTTTTCCACCCTGGGGGCTGCCCTAAAGTCCTTTCCCGACGCTACTGGTCTGCGAGTCTGTGCCCGTCCGCAGCATGGGAGGCTGTCACTCACCGGCGGTGTAGGATTCCCACGTCCAGGCACGCTCCTGCCTCCGTTTATCCTCCGATATCTGTCCGCAGAATCATGGCTCTCCGCTTCCTACCTCAAAACC
>NW_028033552.1:0-548 GCF_054177405.1 Leptonychotes weddellii
GTTTCTTTTCAAGGAGATGAAAATGTTCTCAAAGGGACTGTGGTGACAATTACACATATTTGTGGATATACTAAAAACCATTGAGTTACATACTTTAAAGAGCGCGTTGCATGGTGTGTGAATTAATGTCAATAAAGCTGTTGAGAAAAAGCAAGAGGGGGGGCCCCCGACCTTGGGGAGTGCATGCTGACGTCTCTGAGGAGTGGGGGCCACGAAGCTGGTTGTGCCAGGGTTGGTAAGAACTCAAAACTAGACTCCACTGCTGCTCTCCGAGGCGAGGGAGTGTCACTGGGAGATGTGCACAGGGACAGGAAATAGACAGGAAGGAGCGAGCCCCTTCCTCCTGCAGCCTCACCGTCCCCCTCACAAGTGACCAGGGAGCAGCTGGCCTGGCGGAAGGGTGGCTTGCCAAGTTCCAGCCCCAGCATCCCAATGCCATCCCCTCGAAGGGCAGGTTTGGAGCTGAGAGAAAATAGCTTAATGACTTGCTGTCTTAATCGGTTCTGGTTGCTATAATAAAATACCATAAACCGGGTGGCTTATCAACA
>NW_028033553.1:0-548 GCF_054177405.1 Leptonychotes weddellii
AAAGAGGGAGAGGACGTGATCAGGCAGTAGACAAGAACAAAGCCATACACTAGAGATTTAGGGTATATTTTGATCTGTTAGAAGAAACTGTATCTCAAAATTTTAAAGAGAGAACAATTTATATGCCAAAAATAAGGGTAACTACTATGAAGGGATAGAATATGACTCTAAAAATGAAAAATAAAAATGTTTTTTTAAAAAGGGGTTGATAAGATGTTGGTTGAAAAAGGGGGAAAAAAAAAGACGGTTAAAAAAAATTAACTTTGAAAGACTAAAGAATCATGGTAAAAAAGCCATGGATTCTATGTGCAGTATTCCCATAGCGCTGGAGTTCTGCCATTCTCATTGTTCGGTAAACTTGGTCTTGGCTGGTTGTTCTCGCTGATCTTCTGTTGCCGTGGTTCCCAAATGTCTTTGCGGGAGGCGGAATTGCCCCACCCTTGCCGGTCCGGGCTAAGCTTGGGTTTGCTCTCGGAGCTTTTGTTCCCTGCAAGCTTTCCATACAGCTTTGGGAGGATGAGAGTGAAAATGGTGGCCTCCCAATCTCT
>NW_028033554.1:0-10167 GCF_054177405.1 Leptonychotes weddellii
TTAAGCGGTAAAGAAAAAGTGGTAAAAAAATAATTCTAAGACTGAAAATCTGTTTACAAATGGTGCACATTGCAGGACAGAAAAGAGCAGGTAGCACAATGTAGGAGACAGACGTGTGAAACGGAGACCAGACCTGTCCTCCACTTTAGCTCTCGACACCTGTTCACGAAATGCACATCACGTGCTCTCCGAGGTGCTCGGCTCACAGAGCCACGTGCCCTGGGCCAGCGATGCAGACAGGTGAGGGCTGTGCTTCCGCTGGCCTCCCCTCGTCCTCTCCCACCTGCTGGGAGGGGGGCGGGCAGCCGTCAGCCTTGATGCCAAGCATCATGTCCCGGAGTTTTGTCTGAGCCACCGGAGTGCAGTGGCTTTCTCCTTCCACCATACCTAGCTTTCCTTTTCCTCTAGATCACTTTTTCTGCAAAAGCTAATGCGCTCTTGTGTAGGGCCTGCCTTCCACGCTCACCTCCAGTTGCTGAGTGGTGATCTACTCACGCTCCCGACTCTTCAAGCCCAGCTTCCAGTCCTGCTCGCACGGAGACCCTCACAATGGAATGAGCCCACCCACCCCTAAGTGCGGAGAGGGCACTTTAGTCATTTGCCGTAGAAACTAGGCTAGCAGATGCAATCCCATCAGGAAGACGCTGGGAGAGTTTGAACATGCCACAAGCACGTTTTAGCATTAAAAGTCTTGGAAGACTTAAAGCCGCTTCTCAGCATATTAGTTGTGGATACTACCATTTTATCACATTTGTGGCAATCTTCTGAAGGTAGACAAGCAGTGCATCTTGATCAGAGTTCTCCTGGCTGTGTTCTGGGCGGGTTGGGGTCCACCTCCCCATCCCCCAATGAGTTTTTGGACTGCGTTACCATTTTACTAATCTAACTGAAATTCCCCTCTAAAGTTTCCCTTTGAAGATGAGGAAGGAATGGCAAGGTGGAGTTAGATAATAAAAGTCCTCTTATTGTCCTTTTAATAAGTGTGTCTTGTTCTCAAGGTGACATCCATGTGTTTGTAGCAGCTGGATCCTGGTCAGAAAGCCCCTGCAGGCCACCCGGCAGCAGATCCTACTCATTCTTACCAGCTCCTCTCCGCTGGGCAGCTTCTGAGAACTTCAGAACAAACACCTGTCCCCAGCTGCTCACCCCGCACCTGCTTCCTGGTCTAGGAGAATCACATCGCCGTCCACACTGCTGTCCACGGGATAAGCCCAAGGGTCACCCTTGACACCACACGGGCCTCCATCTTAGACGGGCAGCCTCGCTGGTAGCTTCCTTTGTGCGGGGTGCATCCTGCTTTCCCTGAGCCTGGGGCACTGCCGCCTTTTCGAGCTCCGTGAGAAACAAAGACCGAAAACGCACTTGGAAGTCATGACTATGTCAGTATAAAGACAGATATTCTCTGGTTACATTTATTATATATGTATCATTATCTTCGCTTTCCTCGTATTTTCGGAGAAATTAAAATTAAAACATATTCCTGGGGCCCTGAAATTATTATGGAGCCCAGACCCTGTGCCGCCCGGGTCTCAGGGGTCAGACGCCCACTTTCCATTCTCCTCACACCTGCTTCCTCCCTGCCTGGAGCTGTCCCTCATCACCTTCCTTCTTGTTCAGATGTCTTGCTCTTTAATGTACAAGGTGTTTGGTCTAGGCAGAGGCACAAGTGCTTACATTCAAGGTGTCCCTGTTTTCCTAGGGCGTGCATGCACACATCGCGTGTTGTGTTGCTCACACGGACCTCTGCAGTGTCCAACGGTGCTGACCCATTGACCACAGCCAGTCTGTTCTCCTTGCTACTCCCGCTTTCACCTTCCCTATGGCAGTCCGTCCCCAATCAAGCTCCCTCTTCCAGATACCCGAGGCTGGAGCCATTCCAGGCTGCCTACAAATGCCCGATTGCCCCATGCACTTGGTACGCCGGGGAGAGCTCTCATACTCCCCCATATTCATGGCCCCTCTTTCCATTGGCGACGTTGATCGAATTCCGCATAGCTCGTTCATGGTCACGTTCCTGTCTCCTGGATTTCTCTCCCATCTCCTACCACTTTATAGCTGTGGGCCCTACCTCTGAGGAGTACGTCAAGCGCTCCTATCAACAATGCAAAATTAACAGCTCTTTGTTCTTTTTGTTTTTTTGAATAGAGGAATATTCTCTATTTATGAAAGGAATGAGCCATAAAGCATTCCAGTTGATCTGTTACATCAATTTCAGATATTTGGTGTAATTAGTGTTTTTATTAACTTCTCACACTCAAAAGTCACTGATTTCTCTTAAAGAAGTTAGCATCATTCAAATTAGGAAAAGCTCATTTTACAAAGTAAATTTGCAAAGAGCCCTTGCGTAAAATCCCAAAGCCACTTCAGGACACAGATTTTGCCACTTCGGATGTTTTTACCCTATTCTCTTATCTCTGAAGTAGTAAAAATCCGGTTCACTGTATCTCATGTTCCTGAAACAGGAAGTTTGCTTCCTAATTTGAGCTTACCCCTGGATGTTTGGGACTAGGAAAGGGGATTTCCATTATGAGGACTTCACAAGTTACATTTTCTAATACTTTATTTGACAGCTATGTTTGTGGACAATAAGGTGTACATATTTGAAGAGTTTAATTTGATGAGCTTTAACGTATGCATGCACCTGTGAAAACATTATCACGGTCAAGATAACAAAGACATCCAACACCCCCAAAATTCCCTGGTGCTTCTTCGTAATCCCTCCATCCTGTGACCACCACCCAGCCCCCGGCCACCACTCACCTGCTTCTGTGCATTCACTGGGATTTCAGGTACGTGGAGCCCTGGGCTACATATTATTGTTTATCCTCTGCCTTCCCTCTGCACATTTTGAGATTCATTTATGTTGAAATTCGGTAACGTTAGCCCTCTAGCTTTGTCTTTTTCAAAGTTGTTTTGTTATTCTCTGCCTTTTCCATTTTCCCATGGATTTTAGAATCAAGAGGTCAATTTCTACGGAAAGCTCCCTGGGATTTTGATAGGGATTGTGTTGGATGTGGGGTTATGACTGGAGAGAATGAACATACAAACAATGCTGGCTCTTCTCACCTGTGAGCATGCGTATCTCCCCATTCATTCATTTAATGTCCCTTACCAATGATCCGCATCTACAGTGTGTTACAGGCCTTTTCCTTTTGTCAAATGTATCCCTAGGTATTTTGTTTTTTGTTTTTGTTTTTTTTTAATGCCACTGGAGGTGGTGGTGTCTTTTTTGCTTGTTTGTTTGTTTTTACATTTCAGTTTCCAATTCTTATTTGTCAGTTTATAGAAGTAAAATTTTTTCTGTATATTGATCTGGTATCCTACAACCTTGCTAAAATAAGTCATTAATTCTAGAAGCTTGATTGTTGATTCCATCAGATTGCGTGGATGTCAGCGATCACACGTCCTTACTCATAATAACTAAAAGTTGAAATAATCCAGATGTCTTTCAGTGGGTGAGCAGTGCACCTGTGATAGGTACCTGCCATGCAATATTAATCAGCAATCAGAAAGAACGAATTATTGACAGACACAACAACCTGGGTGAATCACTAGTAAATTACACTAAGTGGAAAAAGCCATCCCAAAAGGTTGCATATTGTGTGATTCTGCTTCTAGAACATTCTGAAATGAGAAAAATGCAGAAATGGAGAACAGATTAGTGGTTGCCAAAGGTTGATGGGGGCAGGGGTAAGAGGTAAGTGGGTGTGGCTATAAAATGGCAACATGGAGGATCCTTCTAGTCATGGAAATATTCTGTATCTTGACTGTATCAATGCCAATAATCTGGTTTGATACGGTACTGTAGTTTTGGAAGATGTTATCATAACTTCCTGTATAAACAAGAGTTTATTTCTGAACTCTCTATTCTGTTCTGTTGGTCTCCATGTCTTTCTTTATGCCAGAAACACACTATCCTGATTACTGCAATTAGGAATATGTTTTGGATTCAAGAACCATGAGGTTTCCAACTTGGTTCTTCTTTTTCAAGATTGTTTGGTTATTCAGGATCCCTTAAAATTCTTCATAAATTATAGGATGTTTATTTTTATTTCAACTTTGCCGAATCCATTTGTTAGTTCTAACAGATTTTTTTTGAAACTTTAGAGTTTTCCATATATGAGACTGTGTCATCATAAACAGAGATAATTTTGCTTTTTACTTTCCAACTTGGATGCTTTTTATTTCTTTTTCTTGACGAATTGCTGTGGCCAGGACTTCCAATCCTATGTTGAATAGAAGTGGTGAGAGGGAGCATCCTTGACTCATTCCTGATCTTAGAGGAAAAGCTCTCAGGCTTTCATCATTGAGTAAGATGATAGCTGTGGGCTTTTCAAATAAGTTTTTTTTCTTTTTATGTGTTGTTTCTATTCCTAGTTCTTGAGTGTTTTTATGATGAAAAGATGTTGAGCTTTGTCCAGTGCTTTCCCCTGTATCAGTTGAGATAATCCTATGGTTTTTGTCCTCCATTCTATTGATGTGGTATATTATATTAATTGGTTTTTATATTTTGGACCATCTTTGGATTACAAGAATAGACCCTATTGGTTCTAGTCTGTCATCCCTTTTATCTGCTGTTGAATTCAGTTTGCTAAGATTTTGTTGAGGATTTGTGCATCATAAATTATCAGGGAGACTGGTCTGTAATTTTCTTTTCTTTTAGTATCTTTTTCTGGCTTTGGTGCAGGATAATGCTGGCCTGAGTTTATTTTAGTTGGAGTTTGTTGAATTTCTTGAATTCGTCTGTGCATTTCATTCCTTGAATTTCAGAAACTGTTGGCCATTATTTCTTCAAACAGGCTTTCTTCATTTTTTCCTCTCTCTTCTCCTTTTGGGACTCCCATAATACACACTGTGGTTCTTTTGTGAATGTCCCATAAAACCCTTCACTTTCTTTTTTTTTTATTCCTTAGATTTTATTATTTCAAATGACCTGTCTTCAAGTTCTCTGATTCTTCCGTCTTCTTCTTCTTCTTCTTCTTCTTCGTTTTTTTAAGATTTTATTTGTTTGAAAGAGAGAGAAAGAGAGAGAGAGAGCATGAGCAGCGGCAGAGGGAGGGAGAAGCAGACTCCCCACTGAGCAGAGAGCCCAATGGTGGGCTCGATCCCAGGACCTTGAGATTATGACCTGAGCTCAAGGCAGATGCTTAATCGACTGAGCCACCCAGGTGCCCCGATTCTTCCTTCTGATTAAATTTGCTGATGAATCTCCTAGTGAATTTTCTAATTCAGTTACTGTATTCTCAGTTCCTGAATTTCTGTTTGGTTCTTTTTAATAGTCTTTGAATCTTTGTTGGTATCTTCATTTTGTTCATGAATCATTTGACTGATTTCATTTAGTTGTCTGTGTTGTCTTAGCTCATTGATCATCTTTAAGACAGATATTTTGAATTCCTTATCAGGTAATTGGTATATCTCCATTTCTTTAAAATCAGTTTCTGGAGATTTATTTTGTCCTTTATTTGGACCAGGATTTTTTCTTTGTGTGTCTTGTGATCCTCTGTTGAGATTTGAGCATTTGAAAAAAACAGCCACCTTCCTCTGTCCTTACAGACTGGCTTCATACAGGGGGAGACCTCCATCCATCAGCATGGCTAGAGATTCTGGGGCCCTCTGTAACCTTTTTGAGGACTTGCCCTATCTTGGTTAATGCATATAAACCCCAGTTAAAGAGGTTGGCCCTGTTCTCAAGATCCCGTAATCTCTTGCTCCACCTGGTGTCTGTCTGTGGTACTGCAGTGTCTCTGGTGCTTCAGCAAGTTGTGGGACTACATTTGTCCTCAGAGGTCCCCCACCTGGCATCCGAATTCTACCTCTGTTCCCTTTGGCTCTGCAAGTCAAGTGAGATGGACACCAGTTCCTGTGCCAGGGCCCAAATATCCCAAACACTGGTGCACATTCTATTCTATTTTCATCTTGAGAGAGAGCCAGGCGTTAAGGGTTTTCTCCCAATTGTGCTACATGATTCTGGGAAGTAAGAGAGACCAGGGCAGGAAAATGAGTGGACTTTCCCACCTGCTTCTTTGTTTTGTGCTCCCCTAGGTTCTCAGCCACCTGTCTGGTGCCGGAAGCTCTCACCAAGGACATTTAGTTTGTATATTGTCTTTAAGTTGCTATCTCTACAGAAGAATGAGGGCTAGGGGCTTCCTACTCTGCCATCTTGCTGATGTCAACCCACAGTCTTATTGTATTAATGTTTGTATTACTTTATCTTTTTTATGACTGCTCATAATGAGACTTGTTTTTGCTATCTTATCTTATGAATTCGGATAAATTTATTTTTTTCTTTTTTAAATTGCACTGCGTATATTTTATTTTCCACATTTAGGAAAGCTATACATTATATTTTTATTCTTCTGACAAATATCTCTAACTTACTCAGATGCATTGTTGTTTTTTCTAATAACTTCAAAAGCTTATAAATATCTAAAGTTTCACCCTGAATGAAAGGATTCCTTCATTATGCTCATCCGTCTCTCTTTTTTCCCTTACTACTCATCAGACTATGATTTTGCTATTTTTCAACATTTTAGTTCTGGGTGTATTTTTTATTTTAAGGTGACCTTGCCATTTTAGAATTGTCACCTACAAACTTGTTTGATTATAAATACTTATCAATTAAAAAATCACATTCATTAATATTTATGTTAATGCTTTTTATAAACACATTATATAGAAATAAACCACTCTCAAAATAGTAGAAATAAAAATCAGATTATAACTATGAATTAAATGTTTTTCTTTCTAAATTCAGTGGTTTCTTTCCTGCCACCCTAGGATGCATAGACACCACTTGGCAAAGCCGAGTAAACTTCCCCAGGTTTCTTATGTATCATTTTCTTAAATACGTGATTCTTATCTTATTTCTTTGAGAATGTATTCATCTTTTTCCTGAAATATTTCCCTTCAAGGGAGTCTTCAATGACAGTTTCAAATGCAGTTTCTCACACCTTTCAGTCTGCATGACTGAAAATGTTTTATTCTATGTCTACATTTAGCTGATAGCTTAACTAGATAATAAATTATATAATAAATTATATGTCATATTGCTGGTGAGAATTCTGATGTCAACCTGAATTTTCTATTTTTTTTCTTTTCCCTTATCTCAGGAAGCTTTCTGAATTCTTTCCATAGTTGTGCTTTTAAAATTTCCAGGGCTATGCATTATTTTTGTAAATAATTGTGTTTTTTTTAAAAGAAGTTTTATAAAAAGAGAAAAGATAAGCCAGTGAAAGGACAAAATAATAATTTTCTGATAGAAAAGTGAGTAAGAATATTAATAGACAATTTTCAGAAAAGTAACAGCAAACATCTAAAGCAGTTGAAAATATATTTTGACTCATCTGTAATTAGCAAAATGCAAATCAAAATAGATAAACTTTCTCCATCATAATGGCAAGAATTTTTAAAGTGAAAAGTTCTGCCATTGTCTAGGATGTGGTAAACCTTTTCTTGTATGCTTATTTTTTGTGAGGATAAATTGATGAAATTGTACAGGAAGATTACTTAGCAGTATAAAGTGAAGATAATCCATACAGCCTCTGAATTAGCAATTACCCTTTAATATCCATCTTACAAAAATAAAATTACACTCAGTATATATATATGTATATATATATACACACACACACACATATATATATACACACATATTCCCCAAAAAACTCAGATGAATTACAGATCTAAAACTATAAAACTCAGAAAAAATACAGGAGTAAATCTATGTGACCTTTGTTTAGGCAAAGCTTCTCAGATATGACACCAAAAACACACACAATAAAAGAAAAAATAAATCGAACTTCATCAAAAATATATTTTGAAAAAATGGAATGCTGTGAAGGATGCACCTTGAAAATATGGTAAGTGAAAGAATCCAGACCAAAAAAAAAGCCACATACTGTATAATTCCATTTATACAAAATGTCTGGAAAAAGAAAGCCTATAGAGATAGAAAGTGGACCGATGTTTGCTTGGGTCTAAAGGGCTTGGAGGGCAGAATAAGGAGTGATGGCTGATCAATTACCAGGTTTATTTTTGGTTTGATGAAAATGTTCTAAGATTGATAGCCGTGATGGTGTACAACTCTGAATATACTAAAAATCATTGAGTTGAACACTTCAAATGGCAAAATTATATGTTATGTGAACTAAATATCAATAAAACATGTAAGAATATCTTTTATTCTGTTGATATGTGTGTTTTTTTCCAGATATTAGGGAACTCTGAGAATAGGTGCACTTGTATTTATACTTGTTATACCGTTCTGGTGATCTGACTCTTTGATCATTATAATGTCCTTCCTTGTGTCTTGTGACAATTTTTTACTTAAAGTCTATTTGGTCTGATGCAAACCTGGCTGTCCCTGTTCTTGTTTGGTTTCTGTTTGCAAAGAATACCTTTTTTTCCTTCTTTCCCTTCTAGCCCATCGGTGTCCTTAGATCTAAAGTGAGGCTGCTGTGCACATGTGTACTTGAATCTTTTCTTCTTTTTTAATCCATTCACCTAAGTTGATGAATGGATTAAAAAAGACATAGGTCTGTCTTTCCACTAGGGAATTTAATCCATTTACATTTGAAGTAATTCATGATAGGAAAGGGCTTACTATTGCCATTTGGTGGTTTTCTATTTCTTGTCACTATTTTTGTCCCTGTTTTCCTCTCTTCCTAGCTTCCTTTGTGTTTCACCAGATTTTTTACGGTGTCATGCTTGGATTCCCTTCTCATTTCCTTTGTCTATCTTCTATAGATATTTTCTTGGTGGTTATGGTGGGGATTACATCAAACATCTTAAAGTCCTAACACTTAATTTTAAACTGATGACAATTTCAATCATGTACAAAAATTAAACTCATTTACATATCTGCCTCTTTCCACTTTATGTTGTTAGTATCAGAAATGACATGAGTTTATAATGTATATCTCCTAACATAGATTTACAGTTACTTTTTTGTGCCTTTTTCTTTTCAATTCTATACCAGAACTAAGAGTGATCTGTATATCAACATAACAATGCTACTGGATTCTATATTTGTCTATGTACTACCTTTACCAGAAAACTTTATATTTTTAAACCTGCCTAGCATCCTTTCATTTTAACTGGGAGAGCACCTTTAGCATTTCTTGTAGGCAAGTCTCATTGAGAACTACTTCAGTGCTTATTTATCTGGAAATCTCTTAATTTCTCGTTCAGTTTTGAAGGATAATTTTGCCAGATACTGTATTCATTTTTGGCAGTTTTTCTTTTCTTCAGCACTTTGAATATATTATCCCACTCCTTCTGGTCTGCAAAATTTCTGCTGCAAAATCCACTGATAATTTTCTAGGAGCTCAGTTATATGTGATGAATCATTTTTCTCTGGCTTGAAAAGATTTTCCCTGTGTTGGTGACTTTTGACAATTTGATTATAATGCATCTCAGTGTGGATATCTGGGTTTATCCTCCTTGGATTTCACTTTGATTCTGAAATTTGTATGTCTGTTTCATTCCTCAAACTTGGAAAGTTTTTGGCCATTATTTCTTAAAATAAGCTTCTGCCCTTTCCCTGTCTCTTCTTCTGTGACTCCCATAACACACATATTGGTCTTATTAATGATGCACCATTAGGCTCTCTTCCTGCTCTTCATTTTTTTTTTTCTTTTGTCATTTGGCTTCTCTGACTCAATAATTTCAGATGACCTGTTTTTAAGATTGCTGACTCTCTAATGCTTCTGCCTGATCCAGAATCTCTCTAGCTTATTTTTCAATTCTCATATTCTTCAGCTCCAGATTATCTGCTTGGTTCTTTTTTATAGCTTTTATCTCCTTGTTGGTATTCTCATCTTGTTCATGTATCACTTTCCCAATTTCCTTTAGTAGTCTGCGTTCTTTTTCACCTCATTCAGAATATTTAAATTGTTATTTTGAATTCTTTGTCAGGTAATTCATAAATCTCTGTTTCTTTTTTTTTCTATTCTTATGTTAATCCCCATACATTACATCATTAGTTTTAGATGAAGTGTTCCATGATTCATTGTTTGTGCATAACACCCAGTGCTCCATGCAGAACGTGCCCTCCTCAATACCCACCACCAGGCTAACCCATCCCCCCACCCCCCTCCCCTCTAGAACGCTGTTTGTTTTTCAGAGTCCATCGTCTCTCATGGTTCGTCTACCCCTCCGATTTCCCCC
>NW_028033555.1:0-548 GCF_054177405.1 Leptonychotes weddellii
AGAGCCTGAGAAAGGATTCACATCTGCTTGATAAAAAAATCTCTCGGTCTACACCAGAGTCCAGTAAGTTTGGGGAACAACCTGATGGGTCTGATAAAGGTTCTGGTTGATAAGTAACCTCATCAGAGGTGGAGTAAGAAGCCACTGGCCTGAGGACAACGCTGAGTCTTCCCCCAAGACAGGCACTCTGAATCTACTCATTCCTGGGTGGGCCTGCTTTTATTCTGTTTTCTCTTCTCCATGCAAATACTTTGAGTTCTATTAGGATTTATTAATTTTAATTTTTTTAAATTTTATTATATTAGTCACATTACAATACAACATTAGTTTTTGATATGGTGATCCATTGTTTTCGTATAACACCCAGTGCTCTATTAGGATTTAAATACCCCTTTGCTCCCTTCACCAGAAAGAATCAAGTGGCATGTAGCTCTATAAAAGCTCATAGAGTCTTGGGTAGAAGGGAAGGCTCTCCGTTGGTTGGAACCTTAGCTCCCTCACTCACTAGCTGTGTGCCTTTCTCTGAGCCTCAGCATGCTCATCTCCAA
>NW_028033556.1:0-548 GCF_054177405.1 Leptonychotes weddellii
AAAGTTCATTTTAATTTCCATTTCCTTAGTTACTAGTAAGTTTGCACATTTAAATATATATTTATTGGTAGTTTGCTTTTCTTCTTTTATGAATTGCCTGTCCATATCTTTTGCTCTTTTTTTTAATGAGTTGATTATTCTAATGAGTTGATTATATTCTCATCTAATTATAGGCATTCTTTATAAATCCTTTACACATTTTTTTTTTTTTAAAGATTTTATCTATTCATTTGAGAGAGAGAATGAGAGAGAGCAAGCACATGAGAGGGGGGAGGGTCAGAGGGAGAAGCAGGCTCCTCGCCGAGCAGGGAGCCCGACGCGGGACTCGATCCCGGGACTCCAGGATCATGACCTGAGCCGAAGGCAGTCGCTTAACCAACTGAGCCACCCAGGCGCCCCCTTTACACATGTTAAAGCTATTTTCTCCTAGTTTGATAACAGTTATTTGACTTTGTCTATGCGGTCTTTGATGAAGGAAAGTTTTCCTTTTTCTTCTTTAAGTATATATATATCCATATGTGTAGATGCGTTTGCATAATTAGCATCCT
>NW_028033557.1:0-548 GCF_054177405.1 Leptonychotes weddellii
ATGTGGTATATATATACAATGGAATATTATGCAGCCATCAAAAGGAATGAGATCTTGCCATTTGCAACGACATGGATGGAACTGGAGGGTATTATGTTGAGTGAAATAAGTCAAACAGAGAAAGACATGTATCATATGATCTCACTGATATGAGGAATTCTTAATTGTAGGAAACAAACTGAGGGTTGCTGGAGTGAGGGGTGGGGTGGGAGGGATGAGGTGACTGGGTGACAAACAATGTCCTTCTATTTTCAATGACTGCGTAGCTGGATATAATATTCTTGGCTGCATATTTTTTTCCTTTAGTGCTCTAAATATATCATGCCAGTCCTTTCTGGACTGCCAGGTCTCTGTGGATAGGTCTGTTGCCAATCTAGTGTTTCTACCATTGTAGATTACAGACCTCTTGTCCCAAGCTGCTTTCAGGATTTTCTCTTTGTCTCTGAGACTCGTAACTTTTACTATTAGATGTTGGGGTGTTGACCTATTTTTATTGATTTTGACAGTGGTTCTCTGTGCCTCCTAGATTTTGATGCCTGTTTCCTTCC
>NW_028033558.1:0-548 GCF_054177405.1 Leptonychotes weddellii
ACACACGCGCGCTCACACGCGTCCCACACACGCGTGCTCACACGCCCCACACACGCTCACACGTGTCCCACACACGCGTGCACACGCTCTCACACACGTGTCCCACACACGTGCGCTCACACGCGTGCCCCACACATGTGTGCACACGCCCACGCCAGCACGCGTGACTTAACCAGTGTCAACAGTGTACACACAACACGATGCCCGTCGCACAGAAGAACAAGGAACACAGGGCCAAGCGGTCTCCACGCCATCAGAGACCCACGGTGACCACAGGCGAACAAACCTCCTGAGCCCTGGACTGAGATTCACGGACCCAACGCCCACGGACCATTCCCCAAAACTGTCAGAACAGCGAGGGAGCGCCCACGGACGTGGACGTCCCTGACTGGCCCCCAGGCCCTGGGTCCTGCTTGCTGCTCCCGTGGAGCTCCACAGTCAGAGCCGAGGGGCCTCCAGAGAACACAGCAAATGCAGGTCGCACATTCTGGCCGCAGGAGCCACAGGCCAGCGTCCAGCACGACAGGACTGTGCCCCCCTGAACGAAA
>NW_028033559.1:0-548 GCF_054177405.1 Leptonychotes weddellii
ATGTGCTATGGTGAGTGCTGTGAATTGTGTAAGACTGTTGAATCACAGACCTGTACCTCTGAAACAAATAATACATTATATGTTAAAAAAAAAAGAGGATAGTAGGAAGGGAAAAATGAAGGGGGGGAAATCGGAGGGGGAGACAAACCATGAGGGACTACGGACTCTGAGAAACAAACTGAGGGTTCTAGAGGGGAAGGGGGTGGGGGGTGTGTAGCCTGGTGATGGGTATTAAAGAGGGCACGTATTGAATGGAGCACTGGGTGTTATACGCAAACAATGAATCATGGAACACTTCATCTAAAACTAATGATGTAATGTATGGGGATTAACATAAGAATAAAAAAAATAAAAGAAAAAAAACAAAAAACAAAAAACTAATGATGCAATGTATGTTGATTAACATAACATAATAAAATTAAAAAAAAATTTTTTTTTGTATGCTGTTTAGGGCTTAGGGCAAAGTACTTTTTTTCCCCCGTGAATGTCCAATTTCTCCAGGACCATTTGAAGAAGGCTGTCTTTCCTCCACTGAACTGTTTTTGTGC
>NW_028033560.1:0-548 GCF_054177405.1 Leptonychotes weddellii
GGAGGAGCATGCAGAGCAGGTAGGCGATGTCCCTGCTGTGCAGGTAAGGGCTGCATCTGAGCTGGTCCCAGGACTTGGAGTGAGGGCTCCTTTTGGTCTTGGGTGTTGTGTTGGGGGTGCGGTGGCTGACTTTGCGTTGATCAGACACCCTGGGTGAATGGGTGCTCTTGGGTGTCCATGGGCACAGGTGGCTGTGACCCACACATGGGAAGGTGTGAAGGAAGCACACAGAAGACAGTGCCCTGGGCTATGCAGGTTTTCTGCTCATGGGCAGTGCTCCTTGGCAAAATTCAGCTAGTCTTCTTGTTCCTAGAGCACAGAAGGCCCCTAAGGTCGTGAGTGGTTCATGGGAAACCATGTCAGTCTATTGCTGGGCATCATGCCTGGCAGGAGGAGAGGTTCAGCCTGAAATGACGGTCTGGGGGTCACCTGGAACGCCAGGTGAGGTAGAAATTGCCCAGGTAGCCTGATCCACTCCAGTCTGTATTGCTTCTCTACCCAACAACCCAGACCTAGACAATGGCCCTCTGGCTGGCTGGCATCTGGAA
>NW_028033561.1:0-548 GCF_054177405.1 Leptonychotes weddellii
AGGAATGTGGAATATCTCCATGTTCTTTTTTTTTTTTTTTTAAGATTTTATTTATTTGACAGAGAGAAACACAGCGAGAGAGGGAACACAAGCAAGGGGAGTGGGAGAGGGAGAAGCAGGCTCCCCGCTGAGCAGGGAGCCTGATGCGGGGCTCGATCGCAGGACCCTGGGATCATGACCTGAGCCGAAGGCAGACGCTTAACAATTGAGCCACCCAGGCACCCCAAAGAGGGCACGTATTGAATGGAGCACTGGGTGTTATACGCAAACAATGAATCATGGATCACTACATCAAAAACTAATGATGTAATGTATGGTGATTAACATAACATAATAAAATAAAATTTTTAAAAAAAAGCAGCTCTGGGGAAAGATGCCATCCTCTTGCTCTAAGATCACCCTGGAAACTATTCATTTTGCAATCATCACCAGTGTTACACATGCTTTCCCAAAGTACTTCCCAAACTACTGATCTTCAGGTTTATTTCTTGGTCACATCCCTGATCCTCCCAGGGTCAGCTCTCAATGTTCCCTGCTGAACACCCTAC
>NW_028033562.1:0-548 GCF_054177405.1 Leptonychotes weddellii
TCTGCTTGAGCGCGTCTCTGTCCAGCAGGGCCCGCGCCGTGCGCACCTCGCCCGTGTGCAGCCCCACCGCGAAGAGCCCTGGCTCGCTCGCCTTGAGCAGGCGGTAGGACAGCCAGGCGTTCTGGCCCGAGTCTCTGTCCACCGCCACCACCTTGGTGACCAGGTAGCCGGGCTCTGCGGATCGGGGTGCCAGCTCCACACCGGTGGAACCATCGGTGGGGGGGGCGGGGTACAGGATCTCTGGTGTGTTGTCATTCTGGTCCAGAATGAATATGCTCAAGGACACATTGCTGCTAAGTGGTGGGTCCCCGCTGTCGTGCGCAGTCACTCTCAACTGCAGGTCACGGAACTGCTCATAGTCGAAGGAATGCAACGCATACAGGATGCCGGTGTCAGAGTTGATGGACACATAGGAGGATAAGGAGGCCCCGTGGAGAGTGTCTTCAGACAGGGAGTAAGTGACTTGAGCATTCTCATGGCTGTCCGGGTCATGTGCAGTCACAGAGAAGATGGAGGCACCTCTGGGGTTGTTTTCAGGGATGTAGACA
>NW_028033563.1:0-548 GCF_054177405.1 Leptonychotes weddellii
AAAAAAAAAAAAAAACTTGACACAGAAGAAAAGTTAATGAACTGGAAGAGCTAAAGACTAAATGCAGAATGTAACAGTGAGACAAAAAGATGATAAATATGGAGTCTAAGAAGCTAGGAAACACCAAGTTCAAACTGAGAGGAGAGAATACAGATCTATTCAGATTTCCAGAAAAAGATTCTAGAAAGAAATGAAGCATAACTAAAGAAATACTGATGAGGAACCATCAGTAAATGAAAGATGCCCATCCTCAGGTTTAGGTATCCCCCAAAATCTCAAGCCAGGTGAACAAAGAAATCCACACCTAGATTTGTTACGGTGAACTTTTTTTTAAAAGAATAAAAAGGTCTTAAAAGCAACTGGAAAAAAAAAATTGAACAATGCAATTAAAAGCAGACTCCTCAAAAGCTAAAATGGAAACTCAAAAATAGCTCCACAGAATCTTCAGGGTACTAAGAAAATGTAATTCTTAAACTCCAAATGATTTTTGACACGGATGCTATGACCATTCAATAGGGAAAGGACAGTCTCTTCAACAAAAGTTCCTG
>NW_028033564.1:0-548 GCF_054177405.1 Leptonychotes weddellii
GAAGCAAGTATTCACAAATTCAAAATTCCCCTTTTATCAGAAAACGCATTTTAAATTTTTATTGCTGAAATGATACACAATTTGAGTTAGTGGTTATCTTAGTAAAGATATGTATTTCCTCAAGACTATGACCTGTTAAAAAAAAAAAAAGACTATGACATGCTACCTTTCATACAAAGTCACCAAATAAATATGGTTACTGCTGATGATTTTTTACCTAATTATTCAATATATTTTTCTCAAAAGAATGGTTAAATAAATGAATTAAACAACAGTTAAATAATTAGATTCAGAATGGGCATTATGTACCTTGTGTGCATACTTTTGAATTTTCAAGGTCAGTTGTTGCATAGAAAAAATTTAATTATTTCTTTAGAAAACAAAAATATAGTATTTAGTCCTGGATACATTTGTTAATGACTAAGATGCATTAACAATATATAAAAAAAGAAGTAGTACAATCACATTTTAACATGTACGCAAGAGGTTGTCTTTAGGGTATCACAAAAGGAAAAATAAATTAAGAATAAAAACATTCTAATACAAAA
>NW_028033565.1:0-10166 GCF_054177405.1 Leptonychotes weddellii
CAGGATCATGACCTGAGCCGAAGGCAGTCGCTTAACCAACTGAGCCACCCAGGCGCCCCTGTGACTGACCATTTCTATTTCTGGCTCATGACCCCGTGTGGAGTCTCCAAACCCAGCAGATTCCTGTGGTGCGCTCCTGTGCAGCTCCTCCCAGGGGAGGAAGGGGTGTCTCCCCGGATCTGCCGCTTGTTGGGTCCCTGCTGGAAGAGCAGTGGCCCGACTGTGCCGCAGATCACAGTTTATGGCAACCCCAAGCTGAGAGCCCACTCCTCGGCTCCTGCAGCCAGCTTCCCCGCTCCGATACCTGGGAGCTCTGCCACACTCAGCCACCCCCGGTCTTTCTGTGACCCCGAGGGTCCTGAGACCACACTGTCCCAGCGAGGGTACCACCCCCCACTGAGCCACTGGAGCAATGTCCCCCAGCAGAGCCGACTTCTAAAATTTCCAATTTTGTGCTCTGCTGCTCTATCACTTGCCAGTAGCAGTTGACGGAGGCCCCCTACCCCGCTGTCTATCTTCCCTAATATTGCCTCAGATTCACTTCTCTGCACGTCCTACCTTCCAGAAAGTGTTTGCTTTTCTGTTCAGAGAGTTGCTGCTATTCTTTTCCTCGATCTCCTGTTGAGTTCGTAGGTGTTCAGAATGGTTTGGTCCCTATCTAGCTGAAT
Source organism: Leptonychotes weddellii (assembly GCF_054177405.1). Classification (NCBI taxonomy): domain Eukaryota; kingdom Metazoa; phylum Chordata; class Mammalia; order Carnivora; family Phocidae; genus Leptonychotes; species Leptonychotes weddellii. The sequence continues at coordinate 669 of NW_028033565.1, forward strand.
TCCTGGGGCCAGACGAAATTTAGGTCTCCTACTCCTCTGCCATCTTGTTCCAAATCCTCCCCACTGTCTTTTGATCATTCCTCATTATTGAGGGAATTGGGAAGATGACTGCTCTAGCTAATTCCTGCTGAAATAGTATGGAGATCAGGTTAGACGAATGGAAACTTTTTGTACTCATTTGGAAATATTCCTTTGTTCCAGTTTGTAAGCCAACATTCTGCATTACCATTTTTGTACTTTTTTTTTGGTTTTTGTTTTTGTTCAACATTTTATACCACATTTTGTGATTAAGTAGCAAAGTTAGGAATATGGATATTCCAAATATGAGCAATCCTAGGAAAATTGACTTAATTTCTTGGAGGATTCAAGAAAATAACCCTGAAAACCAGTCGAAATCTGAATCTTTGACTTCAGGGGACATTTATTGTAACACATATCTCATTTTCTTATTTTGTGAAGACAAACTTCAATTTCTGAGGAAATATTAATATATGTGCTGCAGGATGAATTAGCTTCTACACAAACACCCTGCTCTGCTAAAATATAATCTAAAGCAATTATATTATCTGAAACTATTCTGGCCAAAGAGTCTAAGACCTTTTGTTGGGCTGCTTGGCGTGGGCAGTTTCATTTGCTATAATTCCTAAAGTTATTGAAAAAATTTTACCTGTATGTTCACATGATGCCATCCCCCACCATGGCAGTAATGTTCTCGCAAACATGTACCAAATTCCATCTTCTTGATTTCTGGGAAGATAATCATAATATTTTGTGATTGCTCTTTAACCTGTAGAATAGTTGAGAGTATTGGTCCAATGGCTGATTTTATTAGAATTATATATGAAAAAAAGGGATGATCAAACATCCTAAAAGACAAGTACCTTCCATGTTCCGGGCATTTAATAATTCATATCACCAAGGGAAGTGTTGATATCCACAGACAAAAATATAACATGGGGGTTCACATAGCACTCCTCTTAATTTATAGGGGTTAATACTTTCACTTTGAAGAATCATTGAAAGTATCATTTGAAACCAAGAAGAATATAGTTAAGTTTGGTGTAATTGGTAAGAGGTTATCCAGGAAGGAGTGTGGGGGCCTCATGTGGTCAAGTTCTTTTAGTTTGCAGTATTGTACAGAGAGGAGCAGGACAAGATGAGTGACTTTTGTTAAAATAGCATATTTCCCAAAAATCTCTGAAAGGTGGTGAAAGGAAAAAGGGTCATTTAAGTTTACAAGAGGTGAAATTATTAACTGTTATGATTATATTGTAAACATAAGAATTACAAGCTTCTTGGGGTGGATTCCAATCACTGAATGTGAGAGATCCATGTTTTGGGATAGCTAGGTGAAAACAAGGGATGGGAGCAGTGAGGGAGGCTGGCTTGATTAACCTGACTAGAAGCTAATGGAATGCATCAATTTAGATGTATTGAAAAATTAGGAACAAGAGAAAAGTTGGTTACAGACATTACTATTTGGTCACTGCCATTGTAGACTGAATGGGGTGTAGGGTGACATATCCAACAGCAAGAAAGATTGCCAGCCTTGGCTAATGTTTGAGAAATCCTAATCACAGAATTATCTTTCCAAGCTTGAGAGGTTATAACCAATAGGAAAATGCAAACAGAAAAAGTAATAACATTCATAGTGTATAAACTATTAATAGGTCATAGGTTATTTGTTACTTTTGTTTTCTTCAGACCAGCTCTCCTAAATAGCAGTTTCAGGTTGTCACAGGTTAGCTGGTCCAAGCAGCGTTCTTTCCCATGTTCTTCTTGCTGAAAGGGCATAGAAAACCTGTGGATTCTTGTGGAACAAGCTTAATTTGAGTGTGATAAATCTATGGCTTAATTCCCTTCAGTTTCACTGAAGAATGGTGGTCAACAGCACCTAATAAGGTCCTGTCCACTGAGGTTGGAGTTGGTCCTCCAGGTCTTCAGGATTCAAGTAGTATAAGAGTACATCTGTGGACTGCGTCAACCTGCTAGAAGCAAACTTATGTATAGCACTTAGACTATTTCCCCAAAATTGAATGTACCTGATAGTATCCAATTCCCTAACATGAGCCCCATCAGTAACTCTAAGCCATGAAAAGAATGTAGAAAGTGTCCTTCATAAAACATTTCATAGGTGATGAAACCAAGCCCAATTTTAGGGGCTACTCTTACCTGAAGTGGGACAATTGGCCAGAATTTTTCCCAAGTTAAATTGTTTTGATAGCTTCTGAAAACTCTGAATGGCATGAAAAACCATTCTTGTAAACTTGTCTACAAATTCTAGCAAATATTGAAAATTATCTGTTGTTTTTGGCATCATGGAAAAGTCTTTCTACCAGTCTTCTCCAGGTTTGGTGCCTGTAACTTATATACCTTTTAGGACTGGTGGAAGTTCAGTCCTAGGATTGTTTTGCAGCACAAATGTCACATTTTTGGACCATATTTTAAATAGTTCTTTGAATATTTGGATCCATAATATATTTTTGGATCCACTGAAGAGCAGCATTTTGCCCAGAATGGGTGCTTTGGTGAATATCACTAATTATCCCCTCCATAAGATGTCCTAGGATAAAGATTATTCCTTATTCATTGTATTTCCAACAAGTTTCAGTGCCAGCATTATGTCCAAATATCCATCCCTTAGCTCTTCTTAAGTCTTCAGAGGAATATTAGGGTTGATATGTTGTTAAGTCTATGTCTGGTACTAAAGCCATTATAGAGGGTTTTGGAGTCTTCATCTGGGCTGCCAATTTGGCAGTTTGATCTGCCTGATTGTTCTCTTGGGCAATCAATCCAATTTCTGGTGTCCCCAGCAGTGGACAATAGCTACCTCCTTGAGTTCCAAAACAGCTTCTAGTACTTCTAAAATCTCTTTGGCCTGTTTAATTTCCCTATTTCCTGAAGTTAACAACCCTCCTTCCTTCCAAATGGCTCCATGTGCATGGACTGCCAAAAAGGTATATTTAGAGTCAGTAAAAACAGTCACGTCTTGTCCTTATCTAAATGGAGGCTCTTATGAGAGCTATGGTTTCAGCTTTCTGAGTGGAGATTCCCGGTGGGAGGGCTTCTACTTCTAATGTTTGCTGATGGGTCACCACTGCGTACCCAGTTCTTTATTGTCCTTGATCCATACTGCACTGTTCCCGTCTATGGACATCTCAAGGTCATGATTTTCTAATGGCAGATCCATCGAATCAGGCTGGAATAAACTTGTTTAATTATCTGTATACAGTCATGTATTGGTGGGGAGCAAGGTGGCTGGGTTCAAGATGGAGACTACTCTTTTTTTTTTATTCATTCAATTAGCCAAGGGATAGTACATCATTAGTTTTTTAATTTATTTAATTTTTAATTTATTTAATTTTTATTAAAAAATTTTTTTATTATGTTAGTCACCATATAATACATCATTAGTTTTTGATGTGATACATGATTCATTGTTTTTGTATAACACCCAGAGCTCCATGCAGTATGTGCCCTCCTTAATACCCATCACTGGCTTAGTTTTTGATATAATGTTCAATGATTCATTAGTTGAGACCACTTTCAAAGTAACTTTGGGATTGTCTGATACGACATTCTATTTGCCTAATATTCTAGAGGTGAGCCAGTAGCCACCCTTTTGTTCCAGTAGGGGGAGACATTATGTTGCGTATGCAGTGTGGTAGGTGGCCCCAAAGCAGATTTTTCTACTTCTTGTAATTGATGACAAGTGGCTGTTATTGTTCTCAGACAATTAGCTATTAGATCTAATTATTTTGAAAAATAGGCAATAGGTCTTTTTATGTTGTACAGATTCTGAGTTAGCACTCCCCAAACTGATCCCCTGCCTCTCATGGACAAAGAAATCAAAGGGCTTTCTGTTATCTGGAAGGCCTGAAGCAGGAGCTGTGAGTAGCTTTTCTTTAATAACTTGGAATGCCTTATGGCATTCTCTAGTCCATTCAAGAGGCTCATTGTTTCCTCCTTTAAGGATTTCATAGAGGGGTTTAGTGATGGATCCAAAATCAGGAATCCAGATATGGCAAAATCTAGCCATACCTAGGAATCTATGCAACTGTCTTTTAGTAGTGAGCACTGTGACCCTCACTAATGTTCCCTCCTGTTGGGAGCACGTTCCTTTGTCTCTGTGACAGTTCGAAGCCCAGATATTTAACTGATATTTGAGAGATTTGGGCCTTTCTCTGAGACTTTATGGCCTTACTTATCCAGAAAGTTTAGGGTCAAAATCACATTTTGGTCTGAGGCTTCTTTAGTCTCGCTGGCAACCAACCTAACAACAAGGGTTCCTCCTTATAATTGGAGGTGTCTTAAGTCCATGACTAAGACTTTCCCCAAATGACGAGGGAGTTCTTAAAGCCTTGGGGAAGGACCATCCAGCAATATTGCTGCTTATTCTTAGTCTCAGGGTCTTTCCAAATGCAAACAGTTTCTGGGAGTCTGAACTGAGAGGGATGCAAAAGAACGTGTCTTTTAAATCCAAGAGCAGTAAACTATTGAAACTCCCCAGATAAGATTGTTAAGAGAGTATATAGATTAGTTACCACCAGGTGGATATCTTCTACAATTTGGTTTATGGCCCTTAAATCTGAACAGGCAAAATAGGGGTATTGTATGGGGATTGGCAGAGGTGGATGAGGCCAAATTCTAAGACAAAGGGCTGAATTCCTCTTTTAGTTTGTTCTTTAATGTCTGAGGTTTGGAATCTTAACCCCATCACAAAACTTAACATGTACAAGTGTCCCTGATTTTGCTCGTTCTGGCTTCCCATCTGCCCAAACATCTGATCTTAACCTCTCAGATGATTTCTTCAGGGAGCTCTAATAGAGCTTCTCTACCTTGATGTAGAAGCAATGCTTGAAAGGCATAAGCTTGCTCTGGTGGTACCTTTATATCCAGTGTCCAGGTGCAAAACTGACTTCAGCATTCGGTTTAGTTAACAGATCACATCCCAGTAAAGGGATGGGACATTTAGGCATATTCTGAAAGCTGTGTTTAAGGTGAGTTTGTACCATTTGACAGTCTGGTGGTTGTAGGAAGGTTTTAGTCAATACTTCTCCTGAAACTCCTGGTATAGCTATAGTTTGATTTGTGGGCCGAGAGAGCCAAGTGTTCAGTACTGAATATGTGGCCCTGGTATTAACCAAAAAGTCTATGAGTTTATTTCCAATTGCCATTGTTACTCGGGTTCCTTGTGGGATATGACAACAGGCTTTACAAGGTTTAAAGGAGCCCTTGGGCCCCTTCATTCTTGGTGACTATCAACCAAGTCAGGCATCTGTTGGGCATTATGGGACTCTGTCCTTAAGAGACCTCATGAGCCTGGGGCATTCTCTTTTCCAATGGCCCTCTTCTTTTACAATAGGCACATTGATGAGAACCTAAATCGGGGTATCCTCCAGGGTCCAAGAAACCTGAATTTCTTACCTGGTGTTGATCTCATCCTCTAGTGGTCCTTGGCCTGGTATTAGCTTTCCTTGAGTTAAGGCAGCAGCTAACAAGGCAACCTGCTGTTTTCATTTTCTGGTGCTCTTTTATTTCTTGCTTTTGTCTCTGCTGTTAAAATCTTTAAAGGCGGTTTTAAACAATTTTTGAAAGGCATTCCCAATGCACTCTCCAGCTTTGAAGTTTCTTTTGAATGTCCAGATATGTTTTGTCCCATAACATCATATTGATCATTTTATTTTATTCTATTTTAATTAAAAAATTCTTTAATTTAAATTTTAGTTAGTTAACATACACTGCAATATTGTATTCAGGAGTAGAATCCAGTGGTTAATTACTTACAACACTCAGTGCTAATCATAACAAATGCCCTCCTTAATACCCATCATCCATCTAGCCCATTCCCCACCCACCTCCCTCCATCAACCCTCAGTTTGTTCTCTCTTGCTAAGAGTCTCTCATGGTTTGTTTCCCTCTGTCCTTTTCCCCTGCTTTCCAATATGTTAATCTGTTCTGTTTTTCAAATTCCACATATGAGTGAAATCATTGGTATTGGTATTTGTCTTTCTCTGACTTATTTCGCTTAGCATGATACAATCTAGCTCCAACCATTGTTGTGGCAAATGGCAAGATTTCATTCTTTTTGATGGCTGAGTAATATTCCATTTCCCAGGACCATTCCATTCCACATCTTCTTTATCCATTCATCAGTTGATGGACATTAGGACTCTCTCCATAGTTTGGCTATTGCTGATAATGCTTCTGTAAACATCGGGGTGCATGTACCCCTTTGAATCTGTATTTTTGTATCATTTGGGTAAAGACCTAGTAGTGCAATTGCTGGATCAGAGGGTATTTCTATTTTTCACTTTTTGAAGAACCTCCATACTGTTTTCCAGAGTGGCTGCACCAGTTTGCATTCCCACCAACAGTGCAAGAGGGTTCTCCTTTCTCTGCATCTTTGCCAACACCTATTGTTTCTTGTGTTGTTAATTTTAGCCATTCTGACAGGTGTGAGGTGGTATCTCATCATGTTTTGTTTTTGTTTTTTTAATTATGTTCAGTTAGCCAGCATATAGAAATCAGAGAGGGAGACAAACCATGAGAGACTCTGGACTCTGGGAAACAAACTGAGGATTACAGAAGGGAGGGGGGTGGGAGAATGGGGTAGCTGAGTGATGGGTATTAAGGAGGGCATGTGTTGTGATGAACACTGGGTGTTATACACAACTAATGAATTGTTGAACAGTACATCATCAGAGTTTTGATTTGTATTTCCCTGATGCTGAGTGATGTTGAGCATATTTTCTTTCTTTCTTTTTTTAATGTTCAGTTAGCCAGCATATCATTAGTTTCTGATGAAGTGTGTCTGTTAACCACCTGTCTTCTTTGGAAAAGTGTCTATTCATGTCTTCTGCCCATTTCTTGATTGGATTATTTATTTTTTGGGTGTTGAGTTTATAAGTTCTTTATAGATTTTGGAAACTAACCCTTTATCAGATATGTCATTTGCAAATATCTTCTATTCCATAGGCTGCCTTTTAGTTTTGTTGATTGTTTCCTTTGCTGTGCAGAAACTTTTTATCTTGATGAAGTCCCAATAGTTCATTTTTGCTTTTGATTCACTTGCCTCTGGCCACATGTCTAGTAAGTTGTTATGGCTGAGGTCAAAGAGGTTGCTGTCTGTGTTCTTCTCTAGGATTTTGATGGTTTCTTGTCTCACATTTAGGTCTTTCATCTATTTTGAGTTTATTGTTGTGTATGATGTAAGAAAGTGGTGCAGTTTCATTCTTCTGCATGTTGCTGTCCACTTTTCCCAGGACCATTTATTGAAGACACTGTCTTTTTTCCATTAGATATTCTTTCCTGTTTTGTTGAAGATTAGTTAACCTTATAGTTGTGGGTCCATTTCTGGGTTCTCTATTCTTTTCCAGTGATCTATGTGTCTGTTTTTGTGCCAGTACCATAGTGTCTTGATCACTACAGCTTTGTATTATAGCTTGAAATCTGGAATTGTGATGCCTCCAGTTTTGTTTTTCTTTTTCAGAATTGCTTTGGCTATTCAGGATCTTTCCTGGTTCCATACAGATTTTAGGATTATTTGCTCTAGCTCTGTGAAAAATGCTAGTGGTATTTTGATAGGATTGCATTAAATGTGTAGATTGCTTTGGGTGTATAGAAATTTTAACAATGTTTGTTCTTCCAATCCATAAGCATAGAATACTTTTCCATTTCTTTGTGTCTTTCTCAGTTTCTTTCATAAGTGTTCTATAGTTTTCAGAGTATAGATCTTCTACCTCTTTAGTTAGGTTTATTCCTAAGTATCTTATTGTTTTTGGTGCAATTGCGAATGGGATCAATTCCTTCATTTCTCTTTCTGCTGCTTCATTATTAGTGTATAGAAATGCAACAGATTTCTGCACATTGATTTTATGTTCTTCAACTTTGCAGAATTCATGTGTTACTTCTAGCAATTTTTTGGTGGAGTCTTTCGGGTTTTCTTTTTTTTTTTTTAAAGATTTTATTTATTTATTTGACAGAGAGAGAGAGAGATAGCGAGGGCAGGAACACAAGCAGGGAGAGTGGGAGAGGGAGAAGCAGGCTTCCCACTGAGCAGGGAGCCTGATGTGGGGCTCGATCCCAGGACGCTGGGATCATGACCTGAACCGCTTAACGAATGAGCCACCCAGGAGCCCCTCTTTTGGATTTTCTACATGGTATCATGTCATCTGCAAATAGTGAAAGTTTGACTTCTTCCCTGCCAGTGTAGAGGCCTTTTATTTCTTTTTGTTATTGATTGCTGAGGCGAGGACTTCCAGTACTATGTTAAATAGTCATGGTGAAATGAGATTGGGTGCATTCAGGGTGGTATGGCATTAAGGAGGGCATGTGATGTGGGTGTTATATGCAACTAATGAATCATTGAACACTACACCAAAAACTAATGACACACTATATGTTGGCTAATTGCATTTAAATAAAATATATAAAATATTTAAAAAATAAAATTCCATTGGAGAGGATGTAAAAAAAACACACCACAAAACACTAGAAACAAATAGTCATGGTAAGAGTGTCTTACCTTGTTCCTAACCATAGGGGAAAGGATCTCAGTTTTTCCCCGCAGAGATTGATATTAGCTGTGGGTCTTTTGTATATGGCCTTTAAGATGTTGAGGTATGTTCCATGTATCTCTACTTTGTATGTTCCATGTATCTCTGTTGTTTTTTTTTATCAGGAATGGATGCTGAAAAAAAAATGGATGCTGAATTTTGTCAAATGCTTTTTCTGCATCTATTGAGAGGATCATAAGGTTCTTAGCCTTTCTTTTATTAATGTACTGTATCACATTAATTGATTTGCAAGTATTGAACCAACCCTGCAGCCCAGGAATAAAGCCCACTTGATTGTGAGGAATAATTCTTTTAATGGACTATTGAATTTTATTTGCTAGAATTTAATTAAGAATTTTTGCATCCATGTTCATTAGGAATATTGACCTGTAATTCTCCTTTTTAGTGGGATCTTCGTCTGGTTTTGGAATCAAGGTAATGCTGGCTTTGTAGAATGAGTTTGGAAGTTTTCCTTCCTTTTCTATTTTTTGGATCAGTTAGAGGAGAATAGGTATTAACTCTTCTTTAAATGTCTGGTAGAATTCCCCTGGGAAGCCATCTGGCCCAGGACTCTTGTTTGTTGGGAGATTTCTGATTACTAATTAATTTCTTTTTTTTAAATTTTATTATGTTATGTTAATCACCATACAACACATCATTAGTTTTTGATGTGGTGATCCATGATTCGATGAATATGGATTCCAAAATCCTCAACAAAATCCTAGCTAATAGGATCCAACAATACATTAAAAGGATCATCCACCACAACCAAGTGGGATTTATCCCCGTGATGCAAGGGTGGTCCAACATTCGCAAATCAATCAATGTGATAGAACACATTAATAAGAGGAGAGAGAAGAACCATATGATCCTCTCAATTGATGCAGAAAAAGCATTTGACAAAACACAGCATCCTTTCCTTATTAAAACTCTTCAGAGT
>NW_028033566.1:0-548 GCF_054177405.1 Leptonychotes weddellii
AGAAGGTTAAGCATCTGCCTTTGGCTCAGGTCATGATCTTAGGGTCCTGGGATGAAGCCCCATGTTGGGCTCCCTGCTCAGCAGGGAGTCTGCTTGCCCCTCTCCTCTTGCCCCTCCCCCCCAACTCTCACTCTCTCTCTCTCAAACAAATAAAATCTTTTTAAAAATAGGAGTTTGCCATCGTTTAAATCACAGCTCTGGGCGCCTGGGTGGCTCAGTTGGTTAAGCGACTGCCTTCGGCTCAGGTCATGATCCTGGAGTCCCGGGATCGAGTCCCGCATCGGGCTCCCTGCTCGGCGGGGAGTCTGCTTTGCCCTCTGACCCTATCCCCTCTCATGTGTTCTCTCTCATTCTCTCTCTCTCAAATAAATAAATAAAATCTTTAAAAAAAATTTAAAAAAAATAAAAAATAATAATAAAATAAAAAATAAATAAATAAATCACAGCTCTAATATTTGTTAGTTTTGTAAACTTGAATAAACTTTATCCTTTCTGAGCCTCAGTTTCCCTATCTGTAAGGTGGAGGTAATAATAGTGCTTCATGAACC
>NW_028033567.1:0-548 GCF_054177405.1 Leptonychotes weddellii
GGGCGGAGCAAGATGGCGGAGGAGTAGGAGACCTGGATTTCGTCTCCTCTCAGGAATTCAGCTGGATAGGGATCAAACCATTCTGAACACCTACAAACTCAACAGGAGATCGAAGAAAGGAATAGCAACAACTCTCTGAACAGAAAAGCGACCACTTTCTGGAAGGTAGGACGTACGGAGAAGTGAATCCGAGGCGATATTCGGGAGGATAGACGGAGGGGGAGGGGCCTCCGTCGGCCGCTTCTGGCAAGTGATAGAACCACGGAGCACAAAGTCGGAACTTTTAAAAGTCTGCTCCACTGAGGGACATCACTCCGGTGGCTAAGAGGGGGGTGGAACCCTCCGGGACAGTGTGGTCTCAGGACCCTTGGGGTCACAGAAAGACCGGGGGTGCCTGAGTGCGGCAGAGCTCCCAGGTATTGGAGCAGGGAAGCCGGCTGCAGAGGCGGAGCCCAGGCGCGGGCTCTCAGCTCGGGGTTGCCATAAACTGTGATCCGCGGCACAGTCGGGCCCCTGCTCCTCCAGCAGGGACCCAACAAGCGGCAGAT
>NW_028033568.1:0-548 GCF_054177405.1 Leptonychotes weddellii
CCAAGCAGGTGGCAGAGAACCAAGCCATGCAAAGGAGACTGGGGCCTGTCCATGGCGACTCAAGCTGGTCTGATGAGCTGAGATGCCTGGGTCTCCTGGTTCCCACATCTGCTGCCAGCCGTGGGCTCTGGGTCCCTGCATCAGCCTCGGTCTCTGGGCGACAAGGCCCAACCCTGACACTTACTGGACGCTCCCAGCATTGGAAGACCCACCTTCCTGCTCCCCAGATCTGACTGTGGCTCCTAACCTACTTTCTGCTTCACTATTTTGGTGTTTGAAGGGTTCACTGGGGCTCCCAGACATCAGGATTCATTCCCTCACGGGGAAGTGACAGAGAGAGCATCATGCCAGGAGTTCCTGCCTTTGTGAGCTAACCCAGGCTGTCCGTCTCTACGTCCAAGCAGGGACCACTGGACTCCTTAGTGGAGGTCATGTCCATCTTGGGTCACTCTCAGAGGTAGTTTCTGGGGCTTCTGCCTCCCTGCAGCCGTCATACCTTCAAAGAGGAGAGATCGTATCTTCCCAGTTCAACAAGGGGTCACCAAGCA
>NW_028033569.1:0-548 GCF_054177405.1 Leptonychotes weddellii
CAATAAAAGGAACCAGGGCTCCTTGGAGTTATAGCTGCTTCTAGGGCTGGGGCAGGGAAGATACAAGATGAGCCCAGAATATCTCACAGTGCCAAAAAGTAAAAAACGTACTCAAAAAACAAAAAGATAGGGGCATATACAAAGAATACAGGAGCCGGGGCACCTGGGTGGCTCAGTGATTAAGCATCTGCCTTCGGCTCAGGTCATGATCCCGGGGTCCTGGGATCGAGCCCCGCATCGGGCTCCCTGCTCGGCGGGAAGCCTGCTTCTCCCTCTCCCACTCCCCCTGCTTCTGTTCCCTCTCTCGCTGTGTCTTTCTCTGTCAAATAAATAAAATCTTTAAAAAAAAAAAGAACGCAGGAGCCAATCTGAAAGATCCTCAGTGGTCAAAGCTGTAATAATTAGAGACATAAAATAGTGTAGTATTGGATGATAACCCAACGTATACAATAAACACCTATGAGTCCATACTTAGCTGTAAATAAATGATCCAGATGAATAAATACTTGTGGGCTTAGAGACAAGTCTTCCTTACAGAATAATTTCAA
>NW_028033570.1:0-548 GCF_054177405.1 Leptonychotes weddellii
ATGAACATTTAGAGATGCTTCAGTGTAACGCAGTAGTAAATTGTTATGTTTGTAGTGTTTCATATCTATCATACTTTCCAAGTTTGAGTCTTCAGATTTAAGGAATAATAGTGTCATTTTAATTTTTATTATTATTATTTTTATTTATTTATTTATATTTTTATTTATTAATTTTTTTTTTTTTGAGAGAGAGAGAGAGCATGTGCATGCGAGCAGTGGGGTAGGAGGGGCAGAGGGTGAGAGAGAATCCCAAGCAGGCTCCTTGCCCAGCATGGAGCCCAAGGAGGGGCTCAATCTCACAACCCTGAGATCATGACCTGAGCCAAAATCAAAGGCCAGATGCTCAACTGACTAAGCCACCCAGGCACCCCATAATTTTTTATTATTTTTAAAGAGTAACTTTGTCATAACACAACAAATAAGAAGATCTATGTAAAAGCTTAAGACAAAGGGAAGACTATGAATGTGTTAATGCTTCTTTTTTTTTTTTACAGTAAATCATTTTTTATTTATTTTTTTTATTCTTATGTTAATCCCCATACATTACA
>NW_028033571.1:0-548 GCF_054177405.1 Leptonychotes weddellii
CTCTCGCGCGCCGCCCCCTCTGGCACCAGAGACACGGCGCCGGCCTCAGGTGTCCCGGGCCCGGTCGGCGAGGTCGCGTCCGCACCCCCGAGAGCGGCGGCGGCGGCTGCGGCGGCGAAGGGAGAGGCGGCAGGTGCGCCCGGGGCGGCCAGCGGGGTGATGGTGATGTCCGGAGCGTTGTCATTGACGTCGCGGATGCGCACGATGACCTTGCAGGTGGAAGCCCGGGGCCCTGGACCGCGGTCCTGGGCCCGCACGTCCAGCTCATAGGTGTCCTGGCGCTCGTAGTCCACCGGTCCTGCCAGGGTGAGGCGGCCCGAGCGCGGGTCCAGGCGGAAGAGGCGGCGCGCCTCGGGCGGGGTGCGGGCCCCGAAGGCGAACACCACGTCGCCGTTGGGGCCCTCGTCGGGGTCGGCCGCGTCCAGGTCGAGCAGCAGCGAGCCCACGGGAGCGTCCTCCGCCAGCTCCACTTCGGCCACGGCGCCCTGCGGGAAGGCCGGGCTGTGGTCGTTGGCGTCCAGCACTCGCACGCTGAGGGCGGCCGTGGC
>NW_028033572.1:0-548 GCF_054177405.1 Leptonychotes weddellii
GAGAAGGCTGTGAGGAGCCGAGTGGGGACAGGGCCTGTGCCCAGTGGTGCTCAGTGCATCATGGGTGTGACGTGCTCACCCCTCAGCTGGGTCATCTCTCTGCTCCGTGTCCTTGCCCCTTCTGTGGAACCTCGTCTCCCCAGGACCTGTGATCACAGGGACTTGAACGTCCCCTGTCACCAGGACCTTGTGCAGCAAGAGCTTACTGTGACTGGGTCAGTCTACGCTCAGGCCTGGATCAGGTCACAGCCTCCATTTTGGGGTAGTTCTTCTTCAGTGTTCCTCTAGAGCATCAGGCCTGTTCTTGCTCTTGTGTACGAGTTCTTATCCATTCTCCCTGGGTGACCCCGTCGGTTACAGCAGCGGGTGTCCTTTGGGCTGTGGTTCCCACAGGCCTAGGTTGTCCCTGCACACACGAGTTCTGTGGTATGGAGGGATGAACTTTCAGATTCATCCATGTCTTCCCCTCCCTCTAGAGCTGTTTTCTAGATAATTCTTTAGATTCTGGAGGTAGAGAGAGGAGGAATCAGTTTCTCATCCTTATTAAA
>NW_028033573.1:0-548 GCF_054177405.1 Leptonychotes weddellii
TTAAGGCAACTGGAAGCCCACCCTAGCCTTGGTGACTTCTGCCCAGTGTGTGACCTGTCCTTCGTTCACCAGTAAATGCAGTCCAACAGAACATGCCCTGGGGGAAACAGGAGTTTATGCAGTGCTGCCCTCTGGTAAGAGGGGAACACAGCACTCAAAGCAAAAGGCCACGGAGGGCTCCCTGAGAATCCAGTAGATCTAAGAGAAGCCTTCAACTTTCCCAATAAACTCTGCAACTGGATCCAGGTAGAACAGGCCTGCAGCGAGTAGTGTATAAGCCAATGAGAGCACCCAGCTTCCAAGAACCTTTAAAGGGGCTTCCAGAGTCAGTCTCTCCCATTCATGGCACACCTTTGCTCACTACAAACCCCTCTGGACAGAGGGGTTTGTTTCTAAGTCTAGAACTTCAGCACAGGGCTGAGAGACTTCATGAAGTACTCTTCTCCGTGTCCAGCCATCTTTGGCAGCTCTCCTCATAATGCTTTCACCTTCCCACTCCCCTGTGGAGGAACAGGTACAGGTGATGGGAGAACCTGGGCTCACACTCA
>NW_028033574.1:0-548 GCF_054177405.1 Leptonychotes weddellii
TGGAACAGTTAACTAGGGCACTGATCGTGGGAACCAGAATAAATCCAATTTGAATGAGACATAGAGCACATTTTGGGAAACATCTCAAGAATAGTTTTCAAGTGGGATGGTGACCAGCTGTTCTCCCTCTCTGCTCAGGAAGGGGGAACCACCACGGGATTTAGGGACAAGCCGTAGGAGACATTATGATGATCCTAGGAAGTTGTGCTTTATAGGAGGCAGAGAAGGAAGAGAGGGATAAGGACTCAGCAGAAGGCTCCCCTTCTAGTCCCCTTTTACAAAACAAACCTGGCCATGGTCTCCCTGTGCTTACAACCCTTCAGCGACTCCTCACTCCCCTTGGTATAAATTCCAAATGAATTAACTTGACGTTAAAGCCCCTCCATGAACTGGCTCTTCAGCCTTTTTCTTGCAATGTCTTGATGGACACTGTACTGTCCAGTATCACAGATCTCCTCCTATTTCATAAACACACCCTTCACTGCTTTCTTCCTCAGCTTCTTAGAGAAATATTTACCTCCCCTGAACCTGAACAACTGCTTCCTATC
>NW_028033575.1:0-548 GCF_054177405.1 Leptonychotes weddellii
ATATTTGACTGGCACGCTACCTCCAGTCGTTTGCAGGGAACAGCTCTAAAGGAGGGAGATTTTTCAGATTTTGGCATGTCCAGAAATATCTTCATTCTGCCATCACACAGAATGAGAGTTTGGCTGAATGTAAAATACTAATTTTATAACCATATTCACTTGAACTATTGACGGCATTTCTCCACTGTTTTCTTATTTCTGTTGTTTGCTAATGAAAAAAATTCGATGCGTCTTTGATTCCCATATCTCTGTGTGGGGCATGTGGGGCTTGGGGAAGGAAGTTCATTTATTTTCAGTTAGAAAATGTTAGTCTTTTGGGGCACCTGGGTGGCTCAGTCATTTAAGCATCCGACTCTTGATTTTGGCTCAGGTCATGATCTCAGGGTCGTGGGATCAAGCCCATGTCAGGCTCCATGGTCAGCAGGGTGTCTGCTTGAAGATTCTCCCTCTCCCTCTGCCCCTTCCCCTGCTTGCTCCCTCTCTCTTTCTCTCTCAAATAAATAAATCTTTAAACAGAAAAGAAGATGTTAGTCTTTTTTTTTTTTTTT
>NW_028033576.1:0-10164 GCF_054177405.1 Leptonychotes weddellii
GCGTATGTTTGTTTCATTCCCCAGATTAGGGAAGTTCTCAGCTACGATTTGCTCAAATACATCTTCTAGTCCTCTCTCTCTCTCCACTCCCTCTGGGATTCCAATTATTCTGACATTGGAACGCTTCATGGTGTCACTTATTTCTCTGATACTATTTTCATGGATTCTGCATTGTTTTTCCTTGGCCTCTTCTTTTCCCTTTTTATCTATTATATTGTCTTCCAGGTCACTTATTTGTTCTTCTGCCTCACTTACCCTAGCTGTTAGATTATCTAGACTGGATTGGATCTCATTGATAGCATTTTTAAGTTCTGCCAATTCAGCTTTCATTTCTACCCTTAGAGACTGTATGTTGCCATTAATTGATTTCTCCATTCTAGTTATTGTCTTCACAATTGCTAGCCTGAATTCCATCTCCGACATCTTGGTTATATCTGCATCCATTTGTAAATCTGCTGCATAAGTCATGATCTCTGAGTCTTTTCTATTTTGGGGGTTCCTCTTCCTAGTCATTCTGTTGATGGGTGGTTGAGGGAATGTATAGAGTCCAAATTATTGACCTTGGGTGCATCTTGCACCCAAGCAAGATGCACCTTTTTTTTAGGGACCTTAGGGTTGCTGGCCTCTTGTTTTCCCAGCCTGTCCTCTGGGGGAGGGGCCTGCTGCACTGTTACTCAGGCAACCTTGTTTGGGCGGAGTTGCCCTGCCCCACTATGGTGGGGGATGGGCTCAGCGGGAATCAGTTTTGGGGGCTTTTCTTCTCTGGCGGCTTTCCCTGGCGTCTTTCCGCATCTCTTCCGCGAGTCAGAGCAGAAGAGACCATTTCCAACCCTCTGCCTCAGAGCACAGAGACTGCAGTCTGTTCTTCAGTGAGCTCTCCAGGCCACACTGTCTCCGTTTCTGTTCGTGCTGCTATAAACTGCAGCATCCTGGGTTGTAGGCCCCTCCGCAGTGCCCCCAGTCCTGCCTCCAGGTCGGGGCATGTCTCTGCCCTTTGTGCTTCTAAAACCACCAGCCGCTCGCAGTTCGCATGTATGACCCTGCCGCTCTGGGTTCCACCACGGGGGCTGCCCTAAAGTCCTTTCCCTGCCGCTACCGGTCTGCGAGTCTGTGCCCGTCCGCAGTGAGCAAGGCTGTCACTCACCGGCGGTGTAGGATCCCCACGACCAGGCTCCCTCCCGCTGCCGTTTATCCTCTGATATCTGCCCACTGAATCTCGGCTCCCCGCTTCGTACCTCGAAACTAACCGCCTGCGATATTCTGTTTGTAAAGATCCAGATCTTCTTACATCTCAGGCTGGTTTCGTAGGTGCTCAGAGTGGTCTGGTAGATATCCAGCTCAATTCCAGGGACCAGTTGGAATAGGGTCCCCTACTCCTCCGCCATCTTTCCTTCCCCCTCAAAATTTCTTCTTGTGATTAATTTCTGGTTTCAAAGCATTGTGTTCCAAAATGTGCAGGGACTGATCCCAATTTTTTTGGTACTGGTTGAGACCTGATTTGTGTGTCATTCAAAGCCCTTATTTCCTTGTTGATCTTCTGCTTAGATTATTTGTCTTTTGCAGTGAGGGGGGTATTAAAGTCCCCTACTATTATTGTATTATTTTTTATGTGTTTCTATGATTTTGTTATTAATTGCCTTATACATTTGGCTGCTCCCATGTTAGGGGCATAAATATTTACAATTGTTGGATCTGTTGAATAGACCCCCTTTAATTATGATATAGTGTCCTTTCTCATCTCTTATTACAGTCTTTGGTTTAAAATCTAATTTGTCTGATATAAGGATTGCCATCCCAGCTTTCTTTTGATGTCTATTAGCATGATAAAAAGGTTTTCCACCCCCTCACTTTAAATCTGGAGGTGTTTTGGGGTCTAAAACGAGTCTCTTGCAGACAGCGTATCAATAAGTCTTGTTTTTTAATCCAATCTGATACCCTATGTCTTTTGATTGGGGCATTTAACCCATTTGCATTCAGAGTAACTATTGAAAGATATGAATTTAGTGCCATTGTATTACCTGTAAAGTAACTATTACTCTATATTGTTTCTGTTCCTTTCTGGTCTATGTTACTTTGGGGCTTTCTCTTTGCTTAGTGGATCCCTTTTAATATTTCTTGTAGGGCTGGTTTGGTGTTCACAAATTCTTTAAGTATCTATTTGTTCTGGAAGTTTTTTATCACTCCTCCTATTTTGAATGACATACAAGTTGGATAAAGTATTCTTGGCTTCATATTTTCTCATTTAGCACCCTGAATATATCATGCCAGTCCTTTCTGGCTGGCCGGGTCTCTGTGGATAGGTCTGCTGCCAATCTGATGTTTTTACCCTTGTAGGTTACCAACCTCTTGTTCCGAGCTGCTTTCATGATTTTCTCTTTGTCTCTCAGATTTTTAAATTTCACTATTATATGTCGGGGCATTGACCCATTTTTATTGATATTGAGGGGGGTTCTCTGTGCCTCTTGGATTTTGATGCCTGTTTCCTTCCCCAAATTAAGGAAGTTCTCCACTATAATTTGCTCCAGTGTAACTTCTGCCCCTCTCTCTCTTTCCTCTTCTGGGATCCCAATTATTCTAAAATTGTTTTGCTTTATGATATCACTTATCCCTCAAATTCTCCCCCCTCATGATCCAGTAGTTGTTTATCTCTCTTTTTCTCAGCTTCTTTATTCTCCATCATTTGGTCTTCTTTATCACTAATTCTCTCTTCTGCCTCATTAATCCTAGCAGTTAGAACTTCCATTTTTGATTGCACCTCATTAATAGCCTTTTTGATTTTGACTTGGTTAGATTTTAGTTCTTTTATTTATCCAGAAATGATTCTCTAGTGTCTTCTGTGCTTTTTTCAAGCCCAGCTAGTATCTTTATCATCGTTATTCTGAACTCTTGTTCCAACATCTGACTTATGTCCATACTGATTGTGTCCCTGGCAGTCAGTACTGCCTCTTGTTCTCTTTTCTGAGGTGAACTTTTCTATCTTGCCATTCTGTCCAGAGAAGAATAGATGAACGAGAGAACAAAATACTAAAATGGCAACAATGACCCCAGAGAAATATACACTAAACAAATCAGACGAGACCTGAAACTGGGGAAAAGAAAAAAAAATATATAATCAGACAAGTGAGCAGAATAGAGCAATACACTGGATTCTGTGTGTATAAAACGAGATCCCAAAAGTGTAAAGAAAGAAAAACTTACATATGTATAAAAATAAAGTTAAATACAATGAAAGGATAGAACATAACTGTAAAAATGGAACTTAAAAGACGAGAAAACAACAATATATAATATAAACAGACAGGTGAACAGAACAGAGGAATACACTATCTCCTGACTATATTTTGGTCCATTTGTTAGAAGAAACTACATTTCAAAATTGTAAAAAAAAAATATATATATATATATATACAAAAATAAAATTAAATATATTGAAAGGATAAAACATAGCTGTAGATGAACTTTAAAAAAGACTTTAACAAAACAAATCCTCCCCCCAAAAAACAAAAAAAACAAACAAAAAAAGAAAATAGGAAGAAGAAAGAGAAAAACAA
This sequence comes from Leptonychotes weddellii, assembly GCF_054177405.1. Classification (NCBI taxonomy): domain Eukaryota; kingdom Metazoa; phylum Chordata; class Mammalia; order Carnivora; family Phocidae; genus Leptonychotes; species Leptonychotes weddellii. The sequence goes on from NW_028033576.1 coordinate 3,552, forward strand.
CAAAGAGAGACTATGATCAGACAGGTGAATAGAACAGAGCCATACACTAGATTTGGGGTGTGTTTTGGTCTGTTAGAAGAAACTGCATTCCAAAATTGTAAAGAAAGAAAAACTTATATATATATAAAAATAAGATTAAATACAATGAAGGGATAGACTGTAACTGTAAAAATGAAAATTAAAAAAGATTTTTAAGAAGGAGTTAATAAGGGCAACCCTCTCATGTCCCCTACCTCTTCAGGAGCTTTGTACTATCACTTTGCTATCGCTCAATAAACCTTGCTTTGCTGCCCACCAAAAAAAAAGGCGGGAGGGAGTTGATAAAATAAGAAATTGGCTGTAAACGGAAAGAATTTTTTAAAAAATTAAAGTTGAGGGACACCTGGGTGGCTCAGTTGGTTAAGCGACTGCCTTCGGCTCGGGTCATGATCCTGGAGTCCCGGGATCGAGTCCCGCATCGGGCTCCCTGCTCGGCAGGGAGTCTGCTTCTCCCTCTGACCCTCCTCCCTCTCATGCTCTCTGTCTCTCATTCTCTCTGTCTCAAATAAAAAAAAAAAAATCTTTTAAAAAAAATAAAAAAAAATTAAAGTTGAAAGACTAAAGAACCATGGGGAAAAACCCATGAATTCTCTGTGCTGTATTCCCCTGGTGCTGGAGTTTTGCAGTTCTCAATCACCAGTAAACTTGGTCTTAGCCAGATGTTCTTGCTGATCTTCTGGGGGAGGTGCCTGTTGCCGTGGTTCTCAGATGTCTTTGCTGGAGGTAGAATTGCCCCGCCCTTGCCAGGTCCAGACTAAGTAATGGGCTCCAGTTTGCTGTGTGTGGCTTTTGATACCTGAAGGCTTTCCGTGCAGCTTCAGAGAATGAGAATAAAAATGGCGGCTTCCCAATCTCAGGCCCCAGAGCCAAAGCTTGGGGCCCCACTCCTCAGTGAGCCCCCATAGAAAAGCAGTCAGTCACTCCCAGCTCCCCGGTCTCCAGCCGCACTCCGTGTTCACCCAGCCTGTGACCGAGCATTTCTATCTCTGGCACCCGACCTTGTTTGGAGTCTCCAAACCCTACAGCCTCCTGTGGTGCGCTCCCGCACTGCTCCCCCTGGGCAGGAAGGGGGGTTCTTGCCAGTTCTGCTGCTCGTTGGGCATCTACTTGGAGAGCAGTGGCCCGACTGTGCCGCGGATCATGGTTTATGGCAACCCCGAGCTGAGAGCCCGTGCATCAGCTCCATCTCTACAGCCAGCTTCCCTGCTCCAATACCTGGGAGCTCTGCCACACTCAGGCACCCCCGGTCTTTCTGTGACCCCGAGGGTCCTGAGACCACACTGTCCCAGGGAGGGTTCTGCCCCCGCTTAGCAGCCTGAGCAACGTCCTTCACCAGGGCAGACTTTTAAAGGTTCCGATTTTGTGCTCCGCTGCTCTATCACTTGCCGGTATCGGCTGATGGAGGCCCCCTCCACTGCTGTCTATCCTCCCGAATATCGCCTCGGATTCACTTCTCCGCATGTCCTACCTTCCAGAAAGTGGTGGCTTTTCTATTCGTAGAGTTACCACTATTCTTTTCTTAGATCTCTGGTTAAGTTCACAGGTGTTCTGAATGATTAGATAGCTATCTAGCTGAATTCCTGGGACCAGAAGAAATTAAGGTCTTCTACTCCTCCACCTTCTTGGACACTCCTTTCAGTATACAACTCTTGATCTTGGGGTTGTGAATTTGAGCCCCACATTAGGTGTACAGATTACTTAAAAAAATAAAATCTTATATAGAGAGGTAAACCTAGAAGCCAATGTTCAATTATAGAGGACAAATAAAATTATAGAGAATAAACCATTATAGATGGTTATCAGAGGAGAGATGGGTCATGGGTTAAATAGATGATGGGGATTAAAGAGGGCATTTGTTATTTGCAACGATGTGGATGGAACTGGAGGGTATTATGCTGAGCGAAATAAGTCAATCAGAGAAAAACAAGTATCATATGATCTCACTGATATGAAGAATTCTTAATCTCAGGAAACAAACTGAGGGTTGCAATGATAGACATTAGGGAGGGTATGTGCTATGGTGAGCACTGTGAATTGTGTAAGACTGATGAATCATAGACTGTACCTCTTAAACAAATAATACATTATATGTTAATTAAAAAAAAAAGGAAGATAGTAGGAAGGGAAAAATGAAGGGGGGGAAATCGGAGGGGGAGATGAACCATGAGAGACTATGGACTCTGAGAAACAAACTGAGGGTTCTAGAGGGGTGGGGGGTGGGGGATGGGTTAGCCCAGTGATGGGTATTAAGTAGGACACGTATTGAATGGAGCACTCTGTGTTATACGCAAACAATGAATCACAGAACACTATATCAAAAACTAATGATGTAATGTATGGTGACTAACATAACATAATAAAATAAAATTTAAAAAAATAAAGAGAGCACTTGTTGTGATAAGCACAGGGTGTTGTATTGAAGTGTTGAATCACTATATTGTACACTTGAAACTAATATTGCATTGTATGTTAACTAACTAGAACTTCAATAAAAATGCACAAAAAAGAAAAAATAAAATAAAATCTTTAAAAAGTCTTCATAAAGGCATTGAAGAGGTAGAAAGAAAGCAGGGATCGCCAGGCCAAATTCTGAGAGAAAGCCTGCAACTCGAATATAATCAGAATATCTGATTCCCAAAGTTGTTTTTGCTGCAAGGATATTCTTAGAGCTCATAACTGGGCTTCAGCAGACATCTGCAGAGGCCACAGGAAGGAAGCTGTATTAGTCAGGGTTCTCCAGAGAACCAAATGGACATCTGTATGTAAATATATAGGATCTATGTCTATGTCTATGTCTATATATCTAGAGAGAGAGAGAGAGAGAGATTTATTTTAAGGAATTGGCTCATGATTATGGAGAGTAGCAATCCAAAATCTACAGGGTGGGCTGGCAGGCTCAGACACAGGAAGAGCTGATATTGCAATTCAAGCCTATAGTAATCATATTTTTTTGTTTTCTGTATTTTTTTGGTGACTAGACATCTTAGTGGAGGTTGGCCAATGAGAAGCTGTTCTATTCTTGGAGATAATAATCAACTGAGAACATATCTTTCATATGCAAACCTACCAATCCCAAGGCCGTACCCCCACACCTCCTTTATCTGACTCTCACACACCAAACCAATATTTCTCCCATTCTACACAACTGCAAAGCTAGGTACCAGACAACTAGAAACCACCCTTATAGCCTCGAGCCTGTTGACATATCAAACTGGCCAATCCTAAACTGTTTCCCCTGCTCTGCCTTGCTTTGTCCATGGAAACCACAGTAAAGGCTCTGGGCTCTGCTTTTACCTCCCTCTTGCTTCTGTCTCCTGACCAAATTGGTGTTTCATCATGTGGCCCTGTGTGTAGCAGCAGACCCCCTCTTCTTGGGAAATGCAAGTAAAAACATTCCTCAATGCCATTTGCATCTTTGTGTCATCACACAGTCACCTCCATAAGTTCAAATCCCACAGGTATTTTAACACAATGTCCAAAGGTTGTTACGCTGGGGATCCAGGAAGAGAGAATATTGCAGTTCAAGTTTGGAGCAGTCTGCTTGCCAGACTAATATCCTTCTTCCTCTGGGACAGTTAGTCTTTCGTTCTAGTTAGGCCCTTGACTGATGAGATGAGGCCCACCCACATGATGGAAGGACAAATGCTTTACTCAGAGCCCACTGTTTTAAGTATTAATCACATCCAAAAAACGCTCTCTCACAGAAATACCTAAAATAATGCTGGACCAAATATCTGCACACTGTGAGACAAACCAAGTCGATACATAAAATTAACCATCCCAAGAATTTTATGGGAAATGCTCCCCATAGTACACATCACTATCATTAATTTTGCCAAGAATAAAAACCAGCATATGGTCAAACAGGACCAACCATGAAAGGAAACAAAGTAAGTAAGTAAGTTAAGTAAGAACCAGAAGATATAAAAGAAAGCAGAAATGGACAAAGATTTCAGACTTGGTAAAGGTCAAACATTACCTATACCTCTACTCCTGTCCCTGCGTCTGTTAGCTTTTAAAGATCTCTACTCATTGCCTTTGTTTCTATTATCATTTACTGAATGACAAATGACCTCAAAACTACCGTCAAAGAGTGTCGCTCCCAGCATGGCTCTCTGGACCAACTCTCCAGTGAAAGTGGTGACGATTATTTGTACAAAATGAAAGCGTCCAGAAATGGTCGTATGGACGGAGCAAAAGAAGAACAATGTATTCGAGAAAACCTACAAAAACTTAGTAAGAATGGTAAGAGTCTATAACACTTGAACCACAACCTACTTCCTCCCTTCCCCATTCCCAGCTCAGCATGAAACAAAGTCCACTCCAGAGGGCTGCAGCCAAGGACACAGGGCTCCCTGTCCCCCAGTTCGAGGGTTACAGCATCCTCTTGGGAGAGGCAGGATGCCAGTTTTCCCATCCTGACCCCTGCTACCTGCTGTCGAGGGGAAGTTCCTGGCAAGTGTGGCCAAGAGATTGGGCTCTTTCTACCGTCCAGCCCTACTCTGGAGGAGGCTCTCCCTTGGGTGTGGTGCACTGGAAATACTAGAACCCCACCTGTCCTTGTCCTGGCCTGCAATGCAAAGTGTCTAATGCTCAGATTGGCAAGCCAAGAAGACCTCCTTTCCCCATATCATGGAACATCTACCTCCTAACGCAGGGTCACAGAGGAGTATGCCTAAGACCGTAAGCTTCTTTGAGCTGGGATTTTTTATCTTTTGTGTTTTTTCAAAAACCTAGCAGAGAAGATTGTATATGCTAAATAAGCTAATCTATTCTACTTTTTTAAATAAGTAAATAAAATGAAAATTTACAACTCTAAAATCGAAAGACTCAAATATAAATACAAAAATCAAAGAAAATCCATAACTAAAATAAATAAAAAACTAAAAATTAATAAGTGTAAGAATGAAATACTAATTAAAAATAAGCCGAGAAGAAATTCTAAAATGAAATCATTTTAAAACATTCATATAATGGAAAATCACTTTGACGTTTAATGAATCAGAGCATAGATAACCATGTAAGGCGTGGCTACAGATTTGGGGAAGATGAAGCCAGTGTCCCTTCGAGTTGTGCAGGCTGCTCGCTACATTAAAGAGCAGAACCCATATGAGAAGGACAGTTGCAGCAGAAGCAGCAAGAGAGCAGAGCCCTACGAAGGAGGGGTGGGGGACACAGCTAGAACAACTCCAGAAGCAAGCTGCCCTGGTTTTGAGCACTTCACAACAACAATAGGAGAGAGAGCTCTGTGAGGCTAGAAGGTCTCTCTGAGTCATAGGGCTTCCTACAAATCCAAGAAAACAAGTTTCCTGACAGGAGAGCCCTGCTGTTGAACCCCAGACGGTGGGGCTGTAGGGGAAAAGGGGAGGGAGTGCAGAATAGGGCCACTGCCCAGAAGGAAAGCACTGCTTCCTGACACACTTCATCTACTTTGATGGGCTTTGCTCAAAAACAAAGTAAAAAGCATTAAGAAAACGATACAGGATATTGAATGACACCATAAATTAGAATTAGAAAAGCTCAGGCATGGAAGAAGGACAGGCCTCAGGGAAGAAGAAGAAGCATATTGAAAGGTCACCTCGTAAATGAAATGTGAAGTAGTGAAAGCAAGCCCGCAGACAGCGCTGTGTGAGAATGCAAGCCGAGAGGAGGAAAACGCGAAAAAGAAACTAAGCAAGAGATGACAAGATCTGAGAGAGAATGTCAAAATGTGAGCATAAGGGGAGAAAATGAATAATTGGAGTGCCTGCGAGAAAACCAAAGCAAAGACACAAAAGTGTTAAAAGTCATAGGTCAGAAATGTTCCTGGAAACAAAGTAATGCTTTCAACCTGTGTATTCACAGAGCACCCTGCACACTGAGTCAGAATGACAAACGGCAGGACATCGTCTAGTAAAATCATTGAGAGAAAACTCCAGTTAAAATTAAAATGTAAAATTTAATGAAAATTTAAAGAAAAAGGGAATCCTTGGGCATCTAGAAAAAATGGAGCAAATGACCTATAAAGGACAGGAAATTAGAATGTCATCCACATTTCTGAGTGCCATATTTTGTGTCAGAAGAAAATGGAGGAATGTATGGAAAGACACTGAAGGGAAGAAACTGTGAGCCACGGATTTTATAGCTAGAAAACCTGATTTATACGGAATAAAAGTCTTGGCATTCAAGTCCTCATGCAAGACCTCGGGCAGTATTGTTCCCATGACCCCTTGAAGAGGGAGGACCGAACTTAGGACGAGAAATGCGGGGAAAGACTGTAAGGCCAGATGGCAAACACTACACCTGCGGAGACTTTGCATGACTAAGACTCTATGACAGGGAGGATGACCTTAGTGGCCGTCACTGGGGTCATCGCCTCAGAATAGTTTAAGAGCTTTCTTGGCTTGGGAGGCTCTTTATTTTAGGTAAACATATTTTTAAAACAACTGGTAGTAAAAATTGCTTAATGTACACAGTATATGTTAATTAATTGATTTTGAATTAAAAACTTTAGAGCTTCCAACGTTAAATGGGAAACTTATTCACCAAAGCTCCTTCCTTCAAAGTCCACACAGCTCAGGAAGGAGCTACCCCC
>NW_028033577.1:0-548 GCF_054177405.1 Leptonychotes weddellii
AGGGGAAAAAAGTCCTATGGTAAGACCAAAGCAATACCGTGAACAAGTCAGGAAATAGGAAGATCTCCACTGGGATGTAATGTCATGTCTCTAAGTGCCAGTTGCTAAGATGTGTGTTAGGTTGAGCAGCAACTCCTCCCATAGTACTGCTGCATTTCCTCAGGGGAATCCTTGAGGCTACCAATAGCTATGGTGCCCTACTACAAGGAGCACCTTCTCCTAGACCCAGCAGGTCTCAGTTGTCCCTGCTCTCCTCTTCCCTGCTCCAAACTCCTTCAACCTTTGATCCAGGTTTTTACCACCTTTCTTCCCCCAAAATGTCAGCAGCCACTCTCCACCACTGTAACTAGCATTGTCAGGAGGTGGTTGGTCTGCTGTAGGACTTTATCTAGATCCAAGACTGACAGTTACTAGGAAACAGATTCTAAGATATCCCTATCATGAGTCACAAAACAGGAGTTTTCATTTTACACTGGGTCAACATAAGCTCTCCAGGAGAAGGCAGCCACAGGTGAGGCTATCCAACTCTGCTGGGTTGACAGTCTGGT
>NW_028033578.1:0-548 GCF_054177405.1 Leptonychotes weddellii
TGGCTCTGTGTGCTGACAGATCACACCCTCCGCACAGAGCAGCAAACAGACCTCAGTACCTTGGGCGTCTGGCCCCTGAGCATTGTAGGGGTCAAGGTCATCTTCCCAGGGCCCCAGACGCGCCCACACAGCCACCCTGCTGAGCCCCTCTTCCATCCATCGCTGTGACCCCTGTGGACTCCTGCTTGTGCTACAGATTTGGTCCCTGCTCATCGCAGCCCCCAGCCTGGGCCTCCAAGGGGCTGGGGCCTGCCCACTGCTGGGGGCTTCAATCAGCCCTGAGGCCGACAGCAGCGCCGCCTGTCCGCTCCTCCGGGAACACACGTCCCTCCTAAGTCAGCTAATGGAAGGGGGTAGCTCCTTCCTGAGCTGTGTGGACTTTGAAGGAAGGAGCTTTGGTGAATAAGTTTCCCATTTAACGTTGGAAGCTCTAAAGTTTTTAATTCAAAATCAATTAATTAACATATACTGTGTACATTAAGCAATTTTTACTACCAGTTGTTTTAAAAATATGTTTACCTAAAATAAAGAGCCTCCCAAGCCAAGAA
>NW_028033579.1:0-548 GCF_054177405.1 Leptonychotes weddellii
AGAATCCCAAGCAGGCTCCATGCCCAGTTTGGAGCCTGACATGGGGCTTGAGATCACTAGCAAAGCCGAAATCAAGTTGGTAGCCTAACAGCCTGAGCCACCCAGGCGCCCCATTGGCATCTTATTTATTTATTTTTTTTTTAAAGATTTTTTTTTTTTTTATTCATGAGAGACAGACCGAGAGAGAAAGGCAGAGGGAGAAGCAGGCTCCCAAGGAGCAGGGAGCCTGATGCGGGACTCGATCCCAGGACCCTGAGATCATGACCTGAGCCGAAGGCAGACGCTTAACCATCTGAGCCACCCAGGCGCCCGGCATCTTATTTTAAAATAAGATGGAATTAATCATCTTATGTATCACTGGAAAAGGGACAATAAACATGAAAAAAATAGGAAAGTATAGTAGGACTTTCATGTTAATAAGGGGATGATGAAATGGATACTATCTTAACCAAACCAGCAAAAATTAAATGTGAAAATGTTGTCTCTTTTTGCTGATGACATTATTATAAACCTAGAGAACCCAAGCTATTTCAGTAAAAAACTATTCA
>NW_028033580.1:0-548 GCF_054177405.1 Leptonychotes weddellii
GAGGACATTAAGAGAAGGAAGGGAAAAATGGGCGGGGGGAATTGGAGGGAGAGATGAACCATGAGAGACTATGGACCTGAGAAACAAACAGGGGTTTAGAGGGGAGGGGGGATTGGTTAGCCCGGTGATGGGTATTAAGGAGGGCACGTACTGCATGGAGCACTGGGTGTTATACGAAAACAATGGATCGTGGATCACTACATCAAAAACTAATGATGTATTGTATGGTGACTAACAACATAATAAAATTAAAAAAAAAAATCTGTGCTTCAGTTTGGATATTTTCCATTTTCTTGTCTACTATTTCAGTAATTCTGCATTCTGCTGTTAAGCCTATCTCAGTTCTTGACTTAAGAGATTAAATGTTTTAACTTTTGAATTTTTATTTGATTCTTTAATTCCTAATTCTCTAATGAAATTCTCCATCTTTTCATCTAACTCCAGTTCCCTGTAAGACTATTTCTATTGAGTATTTTTTCATCTGATTTTGGGTATTTGGACCTATCTTTTGGTATGCATAGGAATTTGTGCGTACGTGTGTGTGTGTG
>NW_028033581.1:0-548 GCF_054177405.1 Leptonychotes weddellii
TTTAAATTATTTTTTATTGTATAATAATAGGTGTACCTTCCTTTTGTGGTTATTGGAAATATATGTGCTTTACATTTATTACATTTTTTATTTTTTGTTCATTAAATGTTTGTATAGAAAAATTCTTGTATTTGTTTCTTATGGGAAGATGAAACAAGTCCAATTACAACCTGATGAAAGAAATGCATTGTAGAACTCACTGACTCATTATTTAATGATTCACATTAGAAGTAAAACCATAGACTTCCTTGAAGCCAGTTTGTATGGTGTCATCAGGATAAAGGCGGACATAACAAATCCAATGCTCTGTCTGTATCTTTGAGTTTTGTAGGAAAACCAACCTCCAAATGATAGTCATAGGGAAGTAATACCAGTTAAGTTAAAGGGTAGAATGAGAAGAAGGGAAAATATGAATTCTAGAAGCAGACGAGGAAACATACATGTCAGGACATAGAATCAAAAGCGCTAGATAGCTTCCACATTAGACTGGTAGACATCCAAATGTGAATATTCTTTATAAATGGATCCTTGAGTCTGCCATTTACAAG
>NW_028033582.1:0-548 GCF_054177405.1 Leptonychotes weddellii
CCGAAGCCCTTGTAGGACACAAACTATATTATGATCTTTGAAGTTTGAACACTTATCATAGGGCCTGCTCCATGGTCATTTTTAAATACAGATTTGGTGTGCAAATAAAGTAATTAGTGAATAGGTTGCAAAAGTCTTCTGCTAAACTTAAATGTACTTTAATTGTAACCCCATATTACCTCTAGAAACCACATATAGTGTCACAAAGAAAACTTTTTTTTTTTTTAAAGAATACCAGGAGTGAGTTGGAGTGATGGGAGGGGGGCAAAGGGGCAAGGAAGTTACTGAGTGCACAGGGGGCGGTGGTGCTGGGCAGGTTGCTCAGCTCTGCTGAGAACGGGGACACGGCCTAAGGATTCCTCCAGGGAAGTCAACAAGCTTGTAGTAGAGCCTACAGCAAAGCTGCAAGAGCGACCAGTGAAGCCCACCTGCTTTGTCTGACCCCCCCAAGAGAGCTCGGTTATCTTCCCAGACCCCTCACCCACTATAAGCCTCAGCCATCAATCTTCATCCAGAAGTGCCAGGAAAGGTTTGATGGCCTGCCTAGA
>NW_028033583.1:0-548 GCF_054177405.1 Leptonychotes weddellii
CCTGGGTGGCTTAGTCAGTTAAGCATCCAACTCTTGATTTCAGCTCAGGTCATGATCTCAGGGCCCTGAGATCAAGCCCCAAGTTGGGCTTTGCCCTCAGTGTGCGGAGTCCGCTTGGAATTCTCTCTCTCCCTCACCTCTGCCCCTTCCCCCTCAAATAAATAAATACAAATCTTTAAAAAAAAAAAAAAAAACAAACCCATTAACCTCGCTAAGAACACAAACCCGAGGAGGAGTCAGCCCCTCCACATGTGACCTCAGCAAGCATCCGTCCCACTGCGGGTGTTAGTATTCCTGCTGCTCTCCTTCCCACATATGTTCAGTGGTTTCCAGGCCCTAAGCCCACTGTCAAGCCCACAGCTCCTGAACTCTTCAGGGTTTTCATTGTCCAGGTGCAAATCCTGTATCAATTCGGGTTCTTCAACCTTAAGTCGAACAGCCTCCACCTTGATCTGCTTTGTCCTTCTTCACTAAGAATGAGTGAATGATCTCTGAGTGATTCCAATCTTTTATATTTTTATTTATTTTTTTAGAAGATTATTTGACAC
>NW_028033584.1:0-548 GCF_054177405.1 Leptonychotes weddellii
AGAGAGTTGTTACTATTCTTTTCTTCAATCTCCTGTTGAGTTTGTAGGTGTTCAGAATGGTTTGATCCCTATCCAGCTGAATTCCTGAGAGGAGATGAAATCCAGGTCTCCTACTCCTCCGCCATCTTGCTCCGCCCCCGGATAACCTGTTTTTAAATACTGAAACTACCAACTTGTTTCTGTAAGAATCCCTATGGAGTTAAACATTTTTGGTTTTTATTTTAAACATTTTAAAAGCTAAAAAACATATTCCAGAGAATAAATACAACATCTATTTTACATGGCAACAAAATCTATTATTTACCAAAGAGGCTAAACTGCTATGTGTGCATGCATATGTGAGATTTTTTGTGTGTGTAGGTGAATGTTTGTGAATATTTATGCATACATTTTTGTATGTGAACGCTTGTCCCAGGGCACTCCATTTATGGTTAATTTCCACTCAGGTGAATTTTCCAAATAAGAGTCTCCTTTGTTTGTTTGTTTGTTTTTTTTAAGATTTTATTTATTTATTTATTTATTTTTATATATGAAACTTTGTATCAAGC
>NW_028033585.1:0-548 GCF_054177405.1 Leptonychotes weddellii
TCTGCCTTCGGCTCAGGTCATGATCCCAGGGTCCTGGGATCGAGTCCCACATCAGGCTACCGGCTCAGCGGGGAGCCTGCTTCTCCCTCTGACCCTCTCCCCTCTCATGCTGTTTCTCTCTCGCTCACTCTCTAAAAAATAAATAAAATCTTTAAAAAAAAAAAAAAGAAAGAAAAGTGTCAGCTACACATGCAGAGAGAAAACTTCTAAACTATCAATTTAGAATGACATTGAGAAAAAAAGCCCACTGGATTTGTAACATTTAGAAAAGGATGTCACATTCTGGACCTAGGCTTCACATTTTAATTGAGGAAATGAACTGATTAACCTACAGATCCTTTTTAGTTCTATTTCTATTATAAAATGAAGACTGGTATTTAGAATAAGGCTTTATATTTTGTGTTTTTTTATTTTATTATGTTACATTAATCACCATACATTACATCATGTTTTTGATGTAGTGTTCCATGATTCATTGTTTGCGTATAACACCCAGTGCTCCATGCAGTACGTGCCCTCTTTAATACCCATCACAAGGCTAACCCATC
>NW_028033586.1:0-548 GCF_054177405.1 Leptonychotes weddellii
AATACCGGCAAAAACCTGGCTTATAAAATTCATACTTCCTCATGTTTCTTAAAAAGACATCTTTGAGGGCAAGAGTTATTTAGAAATATTCCAGCAAAGACAGCTACTCATTATTTCTTTTAATAAGTGAATAAATAATGACGAATAATGTTATGCGTATGATGAAAATATGGCTCTGTATTGCTTTTCAGATGTTCTAAATGGAGTAAATTTCCCACATCACCCACGAGATTTTGGATTTTAAGATGAAGGTGATAGAAACATCTTTCTCTTTTGGTTCTCCAACTAGAACAGAGTTTCTCCACCTCGGCACTCTTGGTCACACACACACACAACACACACCTAGCATTATCTCTTTTCATGAGGCAACACATTGTCTCAAAATCTCATTTTCAGGTCTACAGTTATGCCACACACTTTCCAATACTTATGCAATTGCTTATGTTGTTTCTTTTACCATCTCTCATTCACTATTCTGTACTTGACAAAATTCTTTTTTTTTTAAAGACTTTATTTGAGAGAGAGAGAAAGAGTGAGCAGAAGCAGGG
>NW_028033587.1:0-10164 GCF_054177405.1 Leptonychotes weddellii
GATGGACATCTTGGCTCTTTCCACAGTTTGGCTATTGTGGACATTGCTGCTATAAACGTCGGGGTGCACGTACCCCTTCGAATCCCTACTTTTGTATCTTTGGGGTAAATACCCAGTAGTGCAATTGCTGGATCATATGGTCCAGCTCTTGATTTTGACCCAGGCTATGATCCTGGGATTGAGCCGCCCATTATGCTCCTTGCTCAGGAGAGAGTCTGCTGAAGATTCTCTCTCTCCCTTTCCTTCTGCCCCTCCACCAAAATAAATAAATAAATCTTTAAAAGAAAGAATGGAAACATTTCTTTATTTTGAGTAAAATAGTAAAAAGAATGGTTTGTGTTAAGAAGCCTCTCAGGAAGCAGAAATTAGGGGCAGCTGGACATAAAGAGAGTTTTAACCCACGTTAATTTGTAGTTACATTTTAAGGCACATAAGAAATAGAGCCATGGAAGTGAGAAAGAAGAGGTGGTATTTTAAAGAAATAGAATAAAGTAGGATGGATTAGGATAGGATAGGATCAAATAGAACAGAACAAACATCATAACATAAAACAATATAACATACAAATTGATAATAAATTGAATGTAAAGAATGAGCCAGAGGGAACATTTGATTACAATTCAAATTCCCAGGCTAAAATTCTCCCTGAACAGCAGCTCTTCTGGGAGGAGGTAGTACAGTAGAAATGATTGAGGTTTTTTTGGAAAAAAGATAATGAATTCTGTTCTGCATAGGTAGAGTTTCAAGTACCTATGAGATGATCTGATAGAAATTTGTGACTAAAATCATAAGCTATATTTTAGTTTGCCCATGTTCACTGCCTTGACTTTATTTAGAACACAATGCTTTTGTTGTGCTGAGTTGATTGATCTAGTAGTTTGTCACCAAGCCAGTATTTCCAGAACCTATTACCCAGTTAATGCCTTTCACATGCTTTTTTTCTCTCCAGCAGCATGTGTTGGGCAGTGAAGCACAAAAATTGCATATGGTGCCTTAATTTTAATACACAAATATATACTGCTTTACTAGTGCATTTATTGTCTTTCTTTTCCTAAAAGGCTCTAATTGAGAAGACTGAAATAAATCAGGTTTGCTTTGAATAATGATTTTCCAGCACTTGTTCTTCTTGAATAATATGAATTCTCTACCTAACCAGAAAGAAATTAAATTTATTTGGGAGATTCTGAACAATACTGTTAGGATTTATTTTCTTTAAATAATAACTTTAAATACTGATAGAGAAAAAAAACAAAAAGAAAGTGTATATTGTAATAATAATGAGTCTTCTAAGAAGTTACTTCAGATTTGAGACTTCTTCATTTACTCCGTCAATGAACTAATATACTGCCCTGTTAGACAAGGTCTTTAAGCCAATTATATAAGGTTAATTATATAAATTAGCATACCTAATATGATATTAACAGCACTAAGCAGGGGAATAATGAGTGTTACCTAACTGAATGTATTAAATTCATCTGTGTTCATCTACTAACAAAAGCAGTAATCTCTTAAACATTAAATAGAATAACCATTATTTACAAGTATTTGTTTTTTAGAGAATGAGAGAAGTATATATGAATTATGCTACTTGCTTTCTATTTCTAATTTTGCATACTATAATGATGTTCTCACAGATCATAATACTTGAATATATTTTAAAAATAAAATCACTATCCAATGATTAAATGTTGATGTAGAAAGTCGGCATAAAGGATTGCAAATTGCATTTAGAATTCTCTTTATATAGTATTTTGTGTCCTTAACAATGGCTTGCTTGATTTTGGCAAACCTAACACAGCCATGTTGAAATCTGTCAAATGCCATAAAAGGACATTCGAGATATTTCCCAATTGGTCTCCAAGATTGTTTCTACTCTGTACCCCTTGTGGTCCAGCCACAGCTACTTCCCATTGGATGAAAGTGCCTTGTTCTTTCAGGACTATGAATTTGCTGATTTTCTTTTTTCTTTAATTTTATTTTATTATGTTATGTTAATCACCATACATTACATCATTAGTTTTTGATGTAGTGTTCCATGATTCTTTGGAATGAATGTGTATAACACCCAGTGCTCCATGCAGTACTTGCCCTCTTTAATACCCATCACCAGGCTAACCCATCCTCCCACCCCCTCCCCTCTAGAACTCTCAGTTTGTTTCTCAGAGTCCATAGTCTCTCATGGTTTGTCTCCCTCTCCGATTTCCCCCCCTTCATTTTTCCCTTCCTGCTATCTTCTTCTTCTTTTTTTTTTTAACATATAATGTATTATTTGTTTCAGAGGTACAGGTCTGTGATTCAACAGTCCTTATTTTCATAAGTTGCTGTGTCTTTCCTTTCTCTATGTTGAGTTCTTACCCTCTCCTCCTTTCCCAGGACATATTTCTATTACTCTTCTTCTTTTTCTCCTTCTCATCTTCATCCTTCTCCTCCTCTTCCTTTGTCTCAATAGAGTTATTATCTTTTTTGCATACCCACTTCATTTCCTAACAGACCACCTCATCATAAATAATTCTGCACCTCTGTGTGCAAATCTAAGGTTGTGTTCTTATTTTTCTTATGCCATAAATCACTGTCTTCCTTGGGCTATGATTTCTTAAATAGACATGTGCTTCTTGCCCAAGATAATGAAGATTTGAAAGATATTTCACATTTTTCTTCCTTAGTATCTAGTCTTGAAACTTACATATGTTTAGCTCATAATAAATACTTGCTGAAATACACTGAGTATGCATGGTATTTACTGGCAAGGTACCCACTGAATTAAAAATTGACACTTTTTAAATAAAATAAATGAAGTGGAATCTTTCTATTTATAAAGAAAAGAAATTAAATAGGGAAATGGAAGTATTTGCTAAAATTATATTTCCACAGTGGATTCTAGTTAATACTAAAAGCTTAGGAATTGAAGTGATTTTTTTTTTTTTTTTGGACAAAGTGAGTTCATAAGAGTCCCCAGGGAGACAAAAAGGTTCCATATGGATAAACAAACAAACAAAAAACCTAACAGTGAAATTACTGGTAGATGTAGGAGGGGAAAAAAAAAAAAAACAGTGGAGAGAAGATCATAATGGAAGATTACAAGTAGGAAGCGGAGTAATTATGTTAATAAAGGAAACCATAAGGCTACAAACTAAAAGGTAAGATGAAATGATATCACAAGGCATAGAAACAAAGTAAATAAAAAACACAAAAGGAATGGCATATTGTTTTTAGTAAATTAATAAAGATTGAAATGAGACAAAATTACAAAGATCCAATATTTTGTTTTACTCTATAATGAAAACTGCCTAATATAACAGAAAGATAACATAAATAGGAAGAAATATCATTCATAATTATAATGCCATATTTAAAATTTTTAATCTTGGTAGAAACATTAGAAATTGCGGGATAGAAGACTATTGGCCAACTATTATCATTTGACTCATTATCATTCACTTTAGTATCTCCTTGCCCTTAACTCTGATTTCCCAACTCACTCCACCCAAAATACTCTCCTGCTATATCTCTTGGAAGTGCCACTCTGTAAATAGCAAACTTTGTTTTATTCTAAAACTTTTTTGAAACAATATGATCACTTCCATGTCAGAAGCAAAAACTAGTTCTTTTCTGAACCTGTCATTTCCATTGTTTTCCTCTTAAACTGAAGCTTTTATTATCCAATGCTTTATATCCTTCAGAGTTAACAGAGGTGCCCTTGATCCCCATTGCTTTTATAATTTATTATTTTCCCCCTTTTTGTTGAAAATAATTTTGCTTCCTTTGATGCCCATGGCAATCTGACACCAATCTTCCTCCTTGTAGCAATTAGTTATCTGTATCTTGATTACCCTCATTCATCAAAATCCTCACATTTGACTTTAAACATTTCAACCACACTTTTCATTTCTCAACTCAAGCTATATTTTTTTCCTGGATACATTCATTGACCACATGGATAATTATCTAATATTCTTCCTATTGGATTATTTATCTCCTTAGTCCAAAGGATCTTTCCCAAGTAGAAAATATGCTTTGATCTTTTAATAAACATTGTTGGAATCCTAAATAATGGCATCCCTTTACAAATCTTCAGTTAAATGCATCACAAGATCACACTTAACAAAAATACAATCATGGGAGATGAATATTTTAACTGGGAACATCATCATGCTGAAAAATCTAAGAATCTGGTTGTGTAGAAGAGAATAGATATCGGATAAGTAACCAGCAGAGTCTGTAATACCATGTACTTTCATATCTCAAAGATTTATACTGCTGATATTCTTTCCCTCTTAGATTTACCTCCACTATCTAATGGAATCTTCTCATTGCCTTTTAATTTTTTATTTGAATATAGTTGATACACAATGTTTCTTTCATTTTATGTGTACAACAGAGTGATTCAACATCTCTATACATTATGTTATGCTCACAAGTGTAGCTGCCATCAGTCACATACAACATTATTACAATATCACTGACTATAGTCCCTATGCTGTATCTTTTATTCTCATGACTTATTCATTCCATAACTGGAAGCCTGCATCTCCCACTTCCCTTCACTCATTTTGTCCATCCACCATCCCCTCCCCCTGGCAACCATTAGCTTGTTCTCTGTATTTATAGGTCTGATTCTGCTTTTTGTTTATTGTCTTATTTTCTGGATTACACTCATGAGTGAAATTACATGGTATTTATCTTTCTTAGTCTGACTTATTTCACTTAGTGTAATACTCTCTAGATCCATCCATGTTGTCACAAGTGGCAAGATCTCATCCTTGTTATGGATGCATAATATTCCATTGTATATATGTGGAGAAAAAAGAACTCTCCTGTACTGTTGGTGAGAGTGTAAACTGGTAAAATTACTGTTGAAAATAGTATGGAGTTTCCTCAAAAATTTAAAAATAGAAATAGCATAAGATCCAGTAATTCCACCAGTGGGTATTTATCTAAGGAAAACAAAAACACTAATACAAGATATATGTATCACTACATTTACTGCAGCATCATTTAGAATACCCAAGATATGGAGGCTTCCTATTGTCTTTTAAATATTCCCACAATTGTCCCATTTGTATAAGTTACATCCCACATTCAAGCACTTACTCTTCTGAAGCTACATTTCTTGCCTCCATCTGCATTCAAACATTCCTGAAAGTGTTGTTGAATTTGAATTTCCATTTCTTGCTTTTTTTCTTTTTTAAAGATTTTATTTATTTATTTGAGAGAGAAAGAATGAGACAGAGAGAGAGCATGAGAGGGAGGGAGGGTCAGAGGGAGAAGCAGACTCCCCGCTAAGCAGGGAGCCCGATGCAGAACTCGATCCCGGGATTCCAGGAAAATGACCTGAGTTGAAAGCAGTCGCTCAACCAACTGAGCCACCCAGGTGCCCCTGAATCTCCATTTCTTTGGCTCTCATTTATTCACAAGCCTAATTCATCAGGTTTTACAACAATTCTAATGCAGCAACTCTCACTGAATTTATCAGTGATATTGATGTCACAAATTCACACATGACATTTCATTAATCCTCTTTCTTGTCACTCTTACCTCTGGACACTATTGACCACTATCTTCTTAAAATAAACTCTTCCCTTGGTTTCCCTAACAGAATAATTCTCTGAGTTTTCAGCCCACATGCCTGACTTCTGTGTCTCTTTTTTGGAAGTTGTTACTCTTTTATACAACCCTTATATATGTATATATACATATATATATATTTTTTCTTTCAAGGTTACACTTATACTTCCAACTATATTATCTTCCTAGGCCATCTAATACATTCACTCTTTTTTATTACACAAACATTTATTTAACTACCTATTCTGTGCCAACCACTCTTTCAGGTGCTAGAGATTAAACAAAGCCTACTAAAATCCATGATCACATGAGGTTACATTTTAGTGTGGAATATGGCCAATAAACAAAGTAAATAAATATATAGTCTATTACAAAGTGACAAGCACCAGGGAGTAGGAAGAAAGTAGAGACATGGGATAGGTATTGTCAGGGTGGAAGAACTGAATTTTCAAAGAATAAAAAATGCCTCAAAGAAAAGGTGATATTTGAGAAATTTGAAGGAGGTAAGAGAATGGTGTTATGTGAATATTTAGGAGGAGATCATCAGGAAGGGAAAACCTGGAGGACATATAAAAAATATGTATATATATATATAGAGAGAGAGAGAGAGAGAGAGAGAGTTTTAATTGTGTAAATACATGATTGAATAAATTAATACACTTATTATTGAATGAATAAATGAATCTTGATGATTACTATTCTTCATTAAAAGACATATTCATTATTTTAAAATCAGTGAAATATATAATTCTATATTATTTTCAGTCATTCTTCCATTGCTAATACTTATTCTCCTTTCGTGCTGTAAATTAAATCTAAAATATAATTAATAAGTATATTAATATGACACAAATATACATATAAATATAAAATAAAATATAAAATAAAAATAAAATACACTAATAAAACATAATTGATAATTCAGTTTATTAGCACTCTTCTGGAATTAAAAGGAGAAAACTAGGAAAACCGTAGTAGTTTATAGGATGGATTTAAATACTTAATCAAATTGTATACATACACTCTAGAGATTTGGAAAAGTCATTTTGAATTCTTACTATGGTCCAGTCACTCTGTTTTCTCTATCTTCTTCCTTTACTATCAAGTAAGTATATTTGGTGCCCACAAAAAAACCCTAGCTTTTAAATCAAATAATTTAAGTAAGAAGATATTTTTATAAGAATGAGGTTATTGTTTTCTCAGATGTTGTGCTCTTAATAATAAATAATTTTAATCTCAACTTTATATGCTGCTGATGATTTCAGCCAATGCCAAGGTTGGAACATATTGGCCCAGACATATCTTACTCCCTGAATTTCAAACAGCAGCTTATTTTACCATCTCTTATTTACTAAATTCCAGAAGACCAGTTGTGGCCTGATTAGTCAGTCAATGGCCTGGGGTAATTTGTGGGAAACTTCTCTCATAAAACTAACAAAGTTGTGAGCCCCACCAGCTGGAAATCAATCTAGTCTTTCCCATCTTTTAACATATTTTCCATGTCTGATCCTTGATCCACAATGACTGGGTAGTAGAAGAAGAATAGGAACCCTAATAGACTGATGATCTACTGAGAGCAAGACTAAGATCTCATCTGACATATAATTTTATTAATTTAGTTTAAAGGAAATATATTCTCTTATTTAGGAGCAAGATTTTGTGATTTTGCCGATAGTTAAAAAAGGAATAGAAAAGTTGGTGGAAATGGATTAAATATATAAAACCACAGAAGTGGTAATAGTTAAGGGGGAAGGTCTATACATTAAATAAAGTACACCTAAAGATGTCAAGATGAATATCAAGATAGATGTAAATATACATACATATATATATCATACTTCCACCTTCTCACGTTCTCTAGACTGATAAAGCCACCAAATCTGCACACAGTTCACTTCTAATCTCTTGTCCTGTGCATCCACATGATTTTTAACCATAGTCTTATGCTGGAATCAAGAACCAATTCTTGCTGACATTAAGGGATTTTAAAATGTTTTTAAACTGTTATGTTTCAACATTCAGGATGACTTTTTTCTATTTCTGTTATAAGATTCTGGACACATCTTCCTGAATGCCCTGAACACTTTGCTAAAATATTCCCTCTTATTTGTCATAAGACACTTTGGACATATTGTTTCTGCTATAGTTTTATTGTTTCCATTCAGTGTTCTTAGTAAAATATTGTCCCAGTTCTTTCAATTCTTCTTCATGTTGCATAGTTTCATCCCACTTTCCATAACTGTTATGACAGTCTCTTCTACTTTGCTATATATTAATTATCTTACACAATAGTTTACAACTACCATAGTGCCAAAAGTACCCCGAAACAAGATACACGGTGCATTGGAGACTGTAAGAAATATTGTTCACTGAAAATTATCACTATTTTGTTAACAACTAAGTCTCAGAAATAACAGGTTTGGGATTTGAAAATCAAATCAAATCTTTCTGGTTCCAAAGTCAGTTATGTTTCCTTTGTATTTCTGAATTCATGCTTTTTAATCCTCTATTTTCCCTTCCCTTTACTCTATTAGATGCCTACAGCTGATAAAACAAATTACTGCCAACATTCTTTGGTTTACTATTGCATAATTCTAATCTCTGCTCTCATAGTCACATCACTTTAACCTCTTCTGCCTATGTCAAATCTCTCTTTGCCTCTGTCTTGTCTTATAGTAATTCATATAACAGCACTTAAGCCCCATCTTATCATCCAGGATAATCTCCCCATTTCAAGATCTTTACTTAATCACATCTGTAAAGTCCTTTTTGTCATATAAGATAACATCCACAGGTTCCAGGACTAAAGACAGAGATATATTTTGAGGAAAGGGCATTATTTAGCCTCCTATACTCTTTATCCTTCTCCTCTCTTTTCCCAGGTTCTGTTAACTACACCTTTCCCTCATTCCTTCTATTCTTTAGGGAGCTACAGCTCCTTTGTATTAACCTTGTGGTTCAGCACTATTTCTTGCACTTTCACTAACCTATAGCTTTATAAATATCCCCTTTAGTAAGCATTTCTTGATTTATTCTAATTTGTGTGTGTCATCTATACCCTCCCCAGATCTTTAAAATATCGAAAACATAATGTATAACTGGGTGAAAAGGAAGTCCTGAAATTTCCTTCCCCCCATGGACAAACCAATTTAATGACAATATTCAGAACAGTTCCCTTTGTGAGAAATACAGAAACTGAGAGGCTCCTGCATGCTGGGTGAGCACAGAACCAACCACATCAAAGCAGGTAAAAACATTTGAGACACTCTTTGACCATAAGCCCTCCATCTGCACAGCACCATACTATTGGAAGGAAATTCCCAGCTCCCAGATTCTTCCTGGGCAGGGAAGGAAAGGAATAAACCTTAAGTCCAAAATTCAGTTTATGCTGGGGGTTTACTGATGCACTGACTTCTGTCTCAACTGTTTCTGAGCTCTAAGTCCTGGTATACCCTAATTCCTTGGACACCATTAAAAACAAGGACTAGAAAACTAACACATGCCACAGCTCCATACCCCAGCTCAGCAGAAAGAAAGCAAACAAAAAGAAACCTGGTTCTCAGCCTTTTTAAGGGAGGGGGAAAATAGTGAGCCATACATCCAATGCTGACTTTCACGTTGTTTCCTAAGAACTAGCACAAAAATGTGAATGGCTGCCCAGGATCTCTGACTGTGCTGATTGCTGTGGGTCTTCACTTGTACAAGACTAGTCCATGGAGAATGAAATAGCTGTGTTGTCTAATGTGCAGAAACCAATACAAAGAATCAGGGAAATAAAAACAAACAAATAAAAATGGAAATATATTCTAAACAAAGGAAAGCAATATATCTCTAGAAATTTATCCTAATGAAATGGAAATATATGATTTGCTTGAAGGAAAATTCAAAATAACCATTAAGAAGATACTCAGTGAGGGGGGGGCGGAGCAAGATGGCGGAGGAGTAGGAGACCTGGATATCGTCTCCTCTCAGGAATTCAGCTGGATAGGGATCAAACCATTCTGAACACCTACAAACTCAACAGGAGATTGAAGAAAAGAAGAGCAACAACTCTCTCATCAGAAAAGCGACCACTTTCTGGAAGGTAGGACGAGCGGAGAAGTGAATCCGAGGCGATATTCGGGAGGATAGACGGCAAGGGAGGGGCCTACGTTGGCCGCTTCTGGCAAGTGATAGAACCACGGAGCACAAAATCGGAACTTTTAAAAGTCTGCTCCGCTGAGGGACGTCATTCCGGTGGCTAAGTGGGGGGTGGAACCCTCCGGAACAGTGTGGTCTCAGAACCCTTGGGGTCACAGAAAGACCGGGGCTGCCTGAGTGTGGCAGAGCTCCCAGGTAACGGAGCAGGGAAGCCGGCTGCAGAGGCGAAGCCCAGGCGCGGGCTCTCAGCTCGGGGTTGCCATAAACCGTGATCCGTGGCACAGTCGGGCCACTGCTCCTCCAGCAGGGACCCAACAAGTGGCAGATCCGGGGAGACTCACCTTCCTTCCCCGGGAGGAACCGCGCGGGAGTGCACCGCAGGGATCTGCTGGGTTTGGAGACTCCACCCGGGGTCCGGTGCCAGAGATAGAAACGCGCAGTCACAGGCCAGGCGAGCAC
>NW_028033588.1:0-548 GCF_054177405.1 Leptonychotes weddellii
CTCACCTTCACGATTCTGGTGCCTCTGCACTAAACAATTAAATGTATGGCTGATGGTGGGGTCAAGTTTTCTCACCGTCAGAGTTTGAATATACAGATAAGCAAGAGCAGGAAGCTGGAATGATCTATTTGGTATGAACTGGAATTGGAGAAATCAGTAGTAACTCATATTTAGCCTAATATAGATGCAGATGTTGACATATGTAAATATTTAATGATATGTGTAAATACAGGTGGTGTACATAGTGTGTGTATATATATATAGTATATATGCATATCATCTTTTTTTCTGTCAGCTGAGAAGACCTAAATTCAACCACGCTCCATTAGCAATGAGGACAGGTAATACTGGATCTTGGTTTTCAACACTATTTCCTAATAAACAGAACGAGGGCTCCTTGGAAAAATGTCTTGTTCTAGGACTGAGGCAAGATCTATGTTAGATGATCCTGTAGCATTTTTTTGTCTTTTGTTTTTGTTTGTTTTTAATTTTATTTTATTATGTTATGTTAATCACCATACATTACATCATTAGCTTTTGATGTAGTG
>NW_028033589.1:0-548 GCF_054177405.1 Leptonychotes weddellii
TGATCAGTGTCCTTATAAAGCTGTGAGGAGTGCCTGGGTGGCTCAGTCAGTTGAGCATCCAACTCTTGGTTTCGGCTCAAGTCATGATCTTGGGGTCATGAGATTGTGCCCTGCATCAGGCTCTACACTCAGCACGGAGTCTGCTTGGGATTCTCTCCCTCTGCTCCTCCTGCTCACGCTCTCTTTCTCTCTCTAAAATAAATACATAAATGTTTAAAAATGAAATAAAATAATAAAATAAATAAAAAGATGTGAAGATATAAGAACAGATTGCCCTGTGAAGATGAAAGCAGGGTTTGAAGTGTTAAGCTATAAGCCAAGGAACACGAAGGATTGAGAGTCACCATCAGAAGCTAGGAAGAGGCGAGGCAAGACTGTATCCAGGGTCTTAGAGAGAGCATGGCCATGCTGAAAACTTGATTTCAGACTTTTAGACTCCAGAACTACTCATTGACTAAATTTTTTTTTTTTGTTTTTTTATTGTTATGTTAATCACCATACATTACATCATTAGTTTTGGATGTAGTGTTCCATGATTCATTGTTTGC
>NW_028033590.1:0-548 GCF_054177405.1 Leptonychotes weddellii
GGCACCTGGGTGGTTCAGTCAGTTAAGCATCTGCCTTCAGCTCAGGTCATGATCCCAGGGTCCTGGGATCGAGCCCCACATTGGGCTCTCTGCTCAGCAGGGAGGCTGCTTCTCCCTCTTCCTCTGCCTGCCACTCTGCCTACTTGTGCTCTCTCTCTGTTAAATAAATAAATAAAATCTTAAAAAAGATATTTGTTACAATGAGAGAATTCTCTTTGTAGTTCTAATATTGTAGCACTAACTAGAACTGTAGTTCTAGTCTTCCTTTTATTTATTTTTTTTGTTATTTTACTAGGCACATACAAGTTTACAACTATTATGATAGCTGTGTTGTGCATTGACCCTTTTTATCATTATGTAGTAACCCTTCCTATTTCCAATGGCTTTTAATCTTCAGGAATATTTCATATTCCCCAGCCTTTTCTTGGTTATTTACCTGGTCTGCCTTCCCAATCCTTTTATTTTCAATTTTTCTGTTTTCTTTTTTTTTTCTTTTTTTTTTATTCTTATGTTAATCCCCATACATTACATCCTCAGTTCTAGATGAA
>NW_028033591.1:0-548 GCF_054177405.1 Leptonychotes weddellii
CAGAGGCAGTTGGGTTGTAGGGTTAGGGGGAGATGCACATTCTGGCTTGTTCCTTAGCCCATTCTTGTGTTTGCTTCCCTGCGACGTGGGTGCCCTGATCCAATTCGATGGTAGTTGGGGTACCGTAGCAAACAACCCAGATTTCCAGTGCTCAGATGGTGGATGGTGTAAAATCATTTTCTGGCATGGTTAGGGGAAGCCTGTTCCTGACCATGTGTCTACAGTGGTCCATGCATATAGTCTGTACTCTCATATAGGCAGGGGTCTCTTATGCCCCATGTGTGTAACTTGGGAGAGTCTGTCAGCTTTGACCTTGTCTGGAGTGTTCATTAGTGACCTCTGAGCTTTAACTCTGCCCGTTCTCTCATGTCTTTATGAGAGTGGAGGTGTCTGGTGGGGATACACACGTCCCTGTTCTCTCAGCACTTTCTCCTGCTGTGCATCCCACGTGACCTGTGGCTGAGGCGCCCATGCGTGCTCCCAGTCGTCCTTCCGACGTGCAAGGACGTGTGTGATGAAGCTGGGGATGACAGCCCGTACGTCCTGCC
>NW_028033592.1:0-548 GCF_054177405.1 Leptonychotes weddellii
TTATGCACAAACACTGAATCATGGAACACTACATCTAAAACTAATGATGTAATGTATGGTGATTAACATAAGAATAAAAAATTTTTAAAAATCAATAAAGAATATTTAAAGGTATCTAGTTAAATGCATGGATATGACATTTCATTTTCTTGAATGGTATAACTTAATATTACAAAATATACATTCTGCCCAAAGTAATGTATAAATCTTATGCAATCAAAATTCTGCTTGGATTTTTTAAAGATTATTTATTTATTTATTTATTTATTTATTTATTTATTTATTTGAGAGAGTGAGAGAGCATTGGGAAGTAGGAGCAGAGGGAGAAAGAGACTCACCACTGAGCAGGGAGCCCAATGTGGGAATTGATCTCAGGACCCTGGGATCATGACCTGAGCCAAAGGCAGACACTTAACCGACTGAGCCACCCAGGTGGCCCCAGTAGATCACCTTTTAAAAGTACAGTTAAGAAAGGGTCTTGGCTTAACTTAAGTAAGACCGTCTACAATGACATACATATTATCAAAAAACATTTTGGTAGTAGAGAA
>NW_028033593.1:0-548 GCF_054177405.1 Leptonychotes weddellii
TTCTTTTCAGTACATTGAAAAAATTTGATCCCAAGATCCTAATACTTCAGTCAGTTATACACACAGTATGGAATGACACATCACTGTATAAATCATTTATTGATAACGAAACTAATTAATTGCATGAAGATCTACCATCAGTGAACACAGATAAGAACAAAGCAAAAACAAAAACAACGACCAAAGGCTCTGCCAAAAGAAAGGAATCAAAATTAACAATGTTGGAGCATTTTTCTTATGTACAAGAACATATGTAAGAAGCTGAACTTTGTATAATTTCTGTGTCACGTGTAGAGCCCAATCAGATTTCTTCAAATTGTCTCATCTGTTCAGTGAAGTTACATAGCCATTTTGAAAATTCTTGTAACTTTCTAGAAAGTAGTAACAATCATAGCAATGTAATTATGTTAGAAGGTGTTTTCTTTGAACAGGAATATTCCAGGGTGACAAGTACTTTTTGACAGTACTTTCTTCTTCTCACTTTAAGATTTCCCTCCACGTCGTTGCAAATGGCAAGATCTCATTCCTTTTGATGGCTGCATAATATT
>NW_028033594.1:0-548 GCF_054177405.1 Leptonychotes weddellii
TTTTAAAACGTACAAGTCACTGGCATTAAGCACATTCACATTGTTGTGCAACCACCACCACCGTCCATCTTGAGAACACTTCTCATCTTGTAAAACTGAAGCTCTGTCCCCAGTAAATAGTAACGTCCCACGTCCCCCCTCCCCTGGCAACCATTGCACTTTCTGTTGCTTTGATTGTGACTATTCCAAGTACCTCACCAAAGTGGAATCGTCCAGCATTTGTCTTGTTGGTGGTGTGTTTCACTGAGCATCGTGTCTTCAGAGTTCATCCATGATGGAGCAGGTGCCAGAATGTCCTTCTTTTGAGGGCTGAATATTACTCCATTGTACATATAGACCACGTTTTGCTTGTTTTTTCGTGTGTCCATGGACACTTGGGTTACTTCTGCATTTTCACTATTATGAATAATGCTGCAGTGAGCATGGGTGTATAAATACCTCTCTGAGACCCTCCTTTCAGTTCTTTTAAGTATATACCCAAAAGTGGAATTGCTTGATCATATGGTAAATTAATAACAAATTTATTTTTAATTTTTAAGGCACTCTCA
>NW_028033595.1:0-548 GCF_054177405.1 Leptonychotes weddellii
ACAAATGGCCAGATTTCTTTCTTCTGTAAGGTTGACAAATATTCCATTGTATGTATATACCACATTTTCTTTGTCAATTCATTCCTTGATGGACATTGATGTTGTTTCTATATATCTCCCATCTTACACCTAACAAGTCCAAAACTGATCTCTTAAGATGATCCTATCTTCAACCTGGTCTTCACTTGATCTCTGCTCTTCCTATCTTATATCTGTGTTGGCCCATGTGATCAAACTATAAAATTGGAGAGCCTTTTTGACACCCCTCTGTTTTGTACCCCCATGCACAATCTTTACTTCAGTGTGCTGATTCTACCTTCCAAACTTGTCTTGGATTTACCCACTTACCTCTGCCTCTCCTGCCACCTCACTCAGTCTAAACCACCACCACCTCTTACCATTAGTACTGAAATACCCCACTCCTTTTCCTCTGCACCCTTGCTTTCACTCCGTTGTATCAACTCTATGCACAACAGCCTAAATGATATTTCGAAATGTCACTCCTCTTAAGCCAATACTCTGCTTAAATTCCTTTAGGGTATAGGGGC
>NW_028033596.1:0-548 GCF_054177405.1 Leptonychotes weddellii
ACTAGGCTATACCTTTCACTGTTCTGACTTGTGATCCATATAGAATCTGCACCCAAAAGGCAGAAGGGTGGGTGGGGGAGATTAGAGTTGATCCTTGAACAGCGTGGGCATTAGGGGCACCGACCGCCCTGTGCAGTCGAATATCCGTGTATAACTTTTCATTCCCCCAAAACGTAACTGCAGATAGCCTACTGTTGACTGGAAGCCTTACTGATAACAAATAACACATTTTGTGTGTTATATGTATCATACGCTATATTCTTACAATGAAGTAAGCTAGAGAAAAGAAAATGTCATTAAGGAAATTATAAGGAAGAGAAAATACATTTACAGTCCTGTACTGAGAAAAGTCCACACGTAAGTGGACCCAGGCAGTGGAAAGCCCTGTTGCTCGAGCGTCAACTGTACTTTCACACCCTTTGATGTACCAAAAAGAAAGGAAAGGAAGTATTTGAAGGTTTCCATCACTGACCTGGTTTGTGCCGGAGAAGGATCGTGGTTGGGCCTGGCAGGTGCTAATTAAGCAAGGCTGGCTCTTTCCCCCACCT
>NW_028033597.1:0-548 GCF_054177405.1 Leptonychotes weddellii
GTCAGCATCTCCCTTAGCTGTCATTCTGATATCCTTGCTGAATCAGAGCACCCCCGTCCCACAGTTTAAGAACATGGCGTTTTCATGCCAGGGAAACACTTTGGCCTCCATAGTTATCCTTTCTTTATGGTCATCTTGACCCGGTTCTCACAGTGTGAACTGAGATGTAGTCCCATCGAGCCTGCTCTTGGGAATCTGCACAATTTCCAGCCCTCTTGAATGCATGTGCCACCTGGTTGCGGTAGACACTGTTTCCCTGATTGGTCCTTTCTGATGAGATAGCAGTGGGCCGACATTCAAACTGACATCTAGTAAAACCGTCACATAAGTCTGAACAGAACTGATACTTCACTGTCTTGTCTTTTTCTGGGAAATAGTTCTTCCATCCACCAAGTCAAAAAGATTGGTTGTATGTTGCTTGTAGGGTGAGTGAAGAATTACCTTGCCTCTTTCTTCTTACAGCTGTCCCCAATCTCTTCATGCTGGAAACAGTGGATTCTGTGAAGTTGGCAGACAAAGTGAACAGTTCGTGGCAGAAAAAAGGTTCT
>NW_028033598.1:0-10164 GCF_054177405.1 Leptonychotes weddellii
AAAATTTGTATGGAACCAGAAAAGACCCCAGAGGAATGTTGAAAAAGAAAAGCAAAGCTGACGGCATCACAATTCCTGACTTCTAGCTCTATTACAAAGGTGTCATCATCAAGACAGTATGGTACTGGCACAAAAACAGGCACATAGATCAATGGAACAGAATAGAGATCCCAGAAATGGACCCTCAACTCTATGGTCAACTAATCTTTGACAAAGCAGGAAAGAATGTCCAATGGAAAAAAGACAGTCTCTTCAACAAATGGTGTTGGGAAAATTGGATAGCCACATGCAGAAGAATGAAGGCAATACTATTTTAAAGCTAGAATACAATGCCCAGTTAAACTATGTTTATTCTGCACCACTGAACCACATTATCAGTTCAGACTTGTTGGTTACCTCAAGTCTAGTACTGTCAATTTCCCTTTCTACAGTTACACGATCGATCCAAGTTGTTTTTGTTTTTGTTTTTGTTTTTTACTATAGACTGTGCCTTATGTGCATGGAGTTCTTCATTTCTGTGTCTGTTTTTATGTCCAATGATTTCTATTTCTATGTGTCCAAAATTCCATTGCACAAATTTGCTGATTTCTATACCTCTGGTGCATAGAACAGTGCCCCACTTAACATATATTTGATGGATTATTAAATATCCTAATGGATAAAGAGCCATAGCTCTCCTGTGCATTTCCCTTCCAGTGGGATCAGATGTTTCAATCTCTTTTTCGGAAACCAGGCTACCTTTCTAAGAAAGGGAAGGAAAAATATCTTCTAGCCTCAGCATTCCATCACTGCTATTTTAAAGATGTTGCCTTTATGTGTACTTCCTGATGATTACTACACAGAGCCACACTACCAAGGGTCTGTTTGATCAGAGGGCTGAGCTTTATGTACCTGAAGAAGGCTTTGTTCTCTAACTGCTTCACGCCCATCATAGGTAGCTTACTCATTTCTCCTGACTTCTTCGCATTCCCTGTTCTGTGCTTGGATCACAGGCTCCAGACACCTAAGTCAATAAACAAAACACTTATTCTCAGAAATATTATGAATATTGCTATCTTATTTTTAAAGAACACATCTGAGCATGCACTAATGCAGCAAAGCATTCTTACGAATGGCTAAAGCAGTGGTTCTATGAGGAGAGGTATAGAGGGAATTTCTGTAATAAGTCATCCCAGAGCAAGAGTGTCCTTTTCTGTTTGCTTTCATGCAAAATGAGATAAAATGTAGGCATCAATATATCATTTCCCGACTGAAAGCAAAGTTATGAAGAGGTGAGAGGTTAGGAGGTGGGTGGTAATGCAGGTAGAAATGGATTTCCTTCACTTTCTTTTACTTGAACATGTACATTGTTTCCCTTTGTAGCAGTGTAATACCTAAGGAGATGATCACGTCACTCTCTTTCCAATCTTACTTTAGTGCTCTGAGTAAACAACCAGTACACACTTCTCCATGTGTGTCTGGGAATTTGTCTGGGCTTTGGAGCCATTACTCCCCTACCAGTCAGGGGTGGCTCCTTCACACAAAACTCTCACCTTAAATTCTTTCATTTTAGTTTCTCTCTTGGATCATAACCCTTCTAGGTACCAGGAAGGTTAGAGATTGTTAACTCTTACTTTTGATTTCTTTTTTCAGTTGGGAGCAAAAAATAATAGCAATGTTTTTTGTCAAGGCTTTCATTGAAAAGTTTTCTAGAGCAAAAATATACTTCTTTGAAAATATAGAAGGTTGTCACCATTTAGAAAAACCACCAGTAATTTCGTTTTTTTTTAAAGATTTTATTTATTTATTTCAGAGAGAGAGAATGAGAGAGAGCACATGAGAGGGGGGAGGGGCAGAGGGAGAAGCAGACTCCCTGCCGAGCAGGGAGCCCAATGCGGGACTCGATCCCGGGACTCCAGGATCATGACCTGAGCCGAAGGCAGTCGCTTAACCAACTGAGCCACCCAGGCACCCACCACCAGTAATTTCTTTAAGATATAAACTTTAGTGCCTAAAGAGATAAACTGAAAATGGCACCAAGAATTTATTCTACCCCCAGAGGAAAAAAAACAATGTTTTGTATTAAAACAGAAATATTTCTGGCATAATCCCACCAACATCTCTAAATCTAGAGAGGTAAAGAAAACATGGGAAATCCACAGATCTATTATGGACTGAATTGTGTCCTCTCAAATGCATATGTTGAAGCCCTAACCCCCAATGGTATTGTATTTGGAGATGAACCCTTTACAGAGGTCACTAAGGTTAAATGAAATCCTCTCCCCCTCAATACACTTGACTCTGTAGCATCCCAGTTTTTATAAATTCTATGAATTTTAATTCTATGAAATACAAATCTCATTATCTTGTCTTAGAATCTCTTGGAGGCAATATCACAACCTTTATAAGTTATGGTGTCCCAAACTCCTCTTAGCCACTTACTCATTTGATCAATGCTTATTGAGCACCTACTATCTGAAAGATCTAGGCATTAGGATACATTTGTGATGAGAAGTAAACAGACTCAAATTCCTGTCTATGAAGTTATATTCTAGCAAAATGTGCCTCAACATAAACTCATCTTCTCTCTAATTCACAATAGAACTGAATCTAATGGGAGCACCTGGGTGGCTCAGTCAGTTAATAGTCCAACTCTTGATTTGGGCTCAGGTCATGATCTCAGGGTCATGGGATTAGCCCCATGTTGGACTCCACACTGAGCATGGAGCCTGCTTAAGATTCTCTCTCTCCCTCTGTCCCTTCCCCACTCCACCCCGGCTCACACACTCTCTTTCAAAAAAAAAAAAAAAGAAAGAAAAAAGAAACTAAACTAAATCTAATGGTAATAGGACTAACTTAAAAAAAAAATCTCCAATTAAAGTCATGTGCAACAAATTTCATAACTATACGATTCTTGGAAATAGTGCAGAATAACTGAAAATGTTTTATATTGCTATTTGAAAATATCTTCAAAATGAAGATTATGTAAAAGGGTTGAAGTTTGTACTTATATTAAGAATTTAATATGGTTTGTGTGCAGATTTATGACAGTTTCTTTTATTCTTTTCTTTCAAATTCACAGCCCAGTAAAACGGCAATTCAAAAAATGTGTAATTTTAAGATATGCCAATCATTGTAAAATAAGATTCTAGTTCAGAAAAAGGGGCTTTTTCTGATGAAGTCTGGGTCAACATACTGCCACAATTTCTAGTTGAAAAATTAAAATGTCAGTCAATCATCGTATGTTTCCAAATATCTGGATACTTGACACTACATAGACAAAGCTTATGGGTGAGGAACTGAACTTTTATATTTATATTTTTTTAACAAGGATATATATCAAAGTAATGCCATCACAGAACTCTCTCAGCTCAGATTAGTTCCATCAAGTTAAAAAAAAAGAAAGAAAGAAAGAAAGAAAAGGAAAAAAAAAAACAAAAAAACTCCGTAGTGAGAAATTCCTGGCTACAGCCTGTTCTGATGAAACTCCATGGACAGTCACAGCACAATTATTCTTTTAACCCTTCATCATTTCCCCTTCAACCTCCAAGTTAAAAAAAAAAATAGATGAACTCATCATATCTATCATGTCATCTTAGACTAAAGTAATTTTACTCTCCTCAGAACACTGTACCACAGTGAGTTGATTGCCTTTAAAGTGGTCTTCACATGCAAATCAATTTAAATTGAATTCAGAAAAAATTCCAAGGAATTCACCATCTAACCTAAAAATAAATTATGTATTATATATACCACATATAGCTATAGCTGGTATATATAATTCTGTATGCAATATATTTTATATATTTAATCATACATACATGAGAAATTTGAGGGAGGAAGAGGAATATGGACAGGTAAGCATGAGGTAGATTGCAAATGGGTACTGTTCTTGACATACTTCTATTTTGGGGATTTTACTGAAAATAATTCACCTTTCAATAGCTTTGTATGATAACATGCATGATTTTACCTAAATCCTTCCATGAGCCTCAAATTGAAGATACAAAAGTTCTTCTGAATAGACCTTAACAGTTCTGCTACAAATATGCTCTCTCTCTTAGAGTACTTATATTATTTCACTTAATATTACATTTATTTATACAGAATTGTCATACAATATAATATTTGAGTCTCTGAGAGATATTTATACTCCCACACCCTTTAAATGAAGTCATCTGAGACAAGAGATGAATTGGCCACAAAGCAGCTAGAAGAAGCCCTCAGTGTAAGGCAACTCTATCAGGCTTCAAAACATACAAAAGTAGAGGTCACCCCCTAGGTCACTAAAAATGTCATCTTTTATTCCCTGAGAAAATTGAAAGTTGACCAAAGACATCTTATAATTTTGAAAATGCCTGTCTGTGATCTATATCCTTTCGGCCCCTACTCCTTACCATTGCCATGCTGATTAATATGGGCTTGGAAAAGTTCAATGCAACCCATTAACACTTTGATGAAAAGGTTTTTCCTTTTCCTTTCCTCTCCTTCTTCTATTCTCTTGACACTATAGTAATAAATTACTGTGTCTTGGAAGAGCTCCTGAATTTAATCTTCTATGAAAAAGTTTTAATTAATTTTCTTTACCTTGAAATTTCTTCTGTTTCTACGCCCTTGGGAGAGCTTAATAAATATTTCTGTATTATTCCTTGATTTAAATTGATATTAGAGTAATATTTAGGGGATTACATTTATCCTTAACTTTTTTTTTTTCATTTTGAGTCCCTAATATAAAGAGAAAGTGGACCTTTTAATTGACTATTTAATTGATTCATTATTTTTGGAAATTTCCTTGTCATCACATCCATGATCATTTTTATTATTTTCCTAACCCATCTATTGTTATTTTGCTTACCTAGTTGGAAAAAAGTAATAAAGGGTATTGCTTTTCTTTTATTTTCATATGGACCTTCCAAAATCAGTGACTCAATCAAGTCAAAATATGTATTTAAAAAGAATTAGGCTAATAACGTTGTGCTCACTTTTATACCTTTAGCTAGTCATGTGACATAAATAAAACTTCTAGACTTCCTCTTTCTTTAGTCTTTTGCCTGATAAGTACAGAGAATCAGATATGATAATTTTGAGGACTTCACATTTATAATGACCTGTTATTCTAAACCATAGTCAGTACAGCTAAGCAGATGCTCATATTTTATTCTATATTTTGGCTGTATGTTCTTTAAAAATATTCATAATGACAAAGTACACCTTTTAAAATTTATATGTGAAATTGAGTTTTGCTATCTTGGAGATAAGACCAAACCTATATAACCTAGAGTTGCAAGAATGGAAATAACAAATTCTCCAATTAGGTTATAGTCAGAAAGTGTTGACAGTGTCCCATCTTTGTAGGATATCAGTTTGAAACTCATGCCTCAGCTGTACATTGAATTCCAATATTGTATCAGGCCATCATCAGCTTCCTGGTGTGCTGTAGATGATAGAACATCTTTGCTGTAGAATGGGTCCATTGATTATGCAGGATCTAGTGCCAATGGATCAAATATTCTGTGAGCTCCTGAATAGTGAGTAGTCCTAGCTTAGGTCTTGTGAACAGGTAAAGTGAACTCATACCAAGAATATATTTTTAGGGGCACTTGGGTGGCTCAGCCGTTAAGTGTCTGCCTTCAGCTCAGGTCATGATCCCAGGGTCCTGGGATCGAGTCCTGCATCCGGCTCCTTGCTTCACGGGAAGCCTGCTTCTCCCTCTCCCACTCCCCCTGCTTGTGTTCCCTCTCTCGCTGAGTCTGTCTCTGTCAAATGAATAAATAAAAAATCTTTTAAAAAAAAGAATATATTTTTATTTCACTCTAGATAAATTGCTATGTCTTCTACGGTGGAAGGGTTTCAATGCAGTCAACTTGACACAAGATGGCTGGTTGGTCTGTTTGAGGAATGGTGCTCTGTGATGGTGCCATCAGGGTTAATTTCTGTTTCTTATAGTTAGAGCAACAGAATGAGTTAATTCGGCTTTGGGAAGAGGGATGCCTTGCTTTGAAGTTTGTGCCTAATCTCCATCTCAACCAACATAGCTACTTGTTAATGACTCAATTATTCCAGCACTGGTATGGCCAGCTGTCTGCTCTGGACTAGCTCAGTTATTTTGTTATTTGATTTTTTAAAATGTTCTCTGGTACATCTCTCTGGTGAGCATTAACATGTGATACAACACTCTTTATACCTTATGCCCATTCTCACAGGTCCATCCATGTGTCTCTTCTATAGTTGTTGTTCTTCCCATCTTCCAATATATCTCCACCTTGAACAACCAGTCCATGAATCCATATAAATTCTAACCTCAAGACCTATCTGTTTCCAGAAAATGTAGATGGCCAGATGAGCCACCGGGAATTCTGCACTTTTTCTCCTCTGTTGCTGTCTTTCCAGGGTACGTCTATAGTACAACTGCCATCCATTTTCAGCTTGCATGAATTACTGGCTTCTTCACCCATATGCTATCTTGAAATTTTTCCTTTTTGGTCAGTGAATCCAAAGTGATCTCCTGTACAGCTCTTTGTGAGATCCAAGGGAAAGGATCTGGTGCAAAATTGGTAGATATCAGGGGGATCTAGGCCACTTCCTGTGAAGACTTTTTGAGTCCAATGGTCCAATTCAGGAATGGGTATATTACTTACATCTTATGACTGGTTGGTGCTGGGCCTGCCCAGTCTATGATGTGGTGGGTCTGACAAAAACCAACTCATGGCAGTTCTGTTTACACAGTAAGTTTGTGTCCCATTATCAGGGACCAGTGGCAATCAGCATACCAAGAACAGTTTTCTAAAAAGGTTATAATTCTCTGCTTCAGATGGAATAGACTTGCTCCAGAACAACAGAGGTCTGTATTGTGATTCTCCTTTGGTCCTTGCCATAAACTCTCCATGGATTTTTTTTCCCGACACACATGTCTCTAATACCATGGAGTCCACTGCCCAAATGACAACACCTCTTGCAGCTCAACCTGGACTTGCTTCAAAGCCCTTACTTGCTCTGGGCCCTACTCAAAGTGAGAGCCTTATACGGCACCAAATATTCCCAGGTGTGGAATATGCTGTCTCCAAAACCCAGAAAGACCTACAGTGTGCTATGCTTTTGTCTTAGCAGTGAGAGATACAAGATGGAATCATTTGTCTTTAGCTTGGAAAGGAAAACTATGTACTGTTAACTGTCTCCTTAAGTCTATGTCAGATTCCTGGCTTCCTCTCTGACTTTCTGCTTTTTACAACAATAAGCAACAGTGCCCAACTTTATTTTAGCCTCTATCCTTTCAGGAGCCTATCATTCCCATTGCTATACTGTAGTCTAGTTATGTAAAGGCATCTCCTACCATCAGCTATGGATTTTAGAAGACATCTAACATAAGGCTTCTCAGTGCTGGGGTCTCTCCTACCAACACATACTTTCTTGTTTTGGTGAACGCACTGTCCACCAGGAGCATTCTTCTGGGTATCCCAGTCTTGCATAATATATCCACTCTAGCATAACCAATTCTCTTAGCCTTCTGATCCGTTCTTCCACTATCTGTCACAGTGGTTCAGGTATTTCTATTTCACCTACTGTGTTCTACTGGTTTCCACTTATTAGTGCTATCTCCAAGGGTCCTTGGCAGAGTGTAAAGTCCTATAAACCAGAAAAGGGATCTTCATGAACAAACTCCCTGTTACCCAACTTCATGTTTTACCCCTCAATCTAGAAGTTTCAGAATCCATTCTCATAAATACACTCCCAATTTTGCCTGTACATGTTGGCTAGTTCTGCAAGTCACTCAGGATACAGTCTTTTCTCTCCTTATAAGGCAATTATCTGGCTCCATTATGTTCCTTTAATGGTGTAGTGGCCAAAAGGTAGTTGGAGCAGACTGAGAAAGACCTATAGTTACCTTCAAGTCTGGGGATAGTACATGGTTCATCACTGATGGCCATAGGAACTCAAAATTCTTAAGTGCATCATTCCAGTGTGAATGTCCCTAAGTTTACATTTTAGGTTTCCTTTTCTTTCCAACAAGGGTCTTTACTTTGTTGTTTTTTTTTTTTTAAAGATTTATTTATTTATTTGAGGGAGCGAGAATGAGAGAGAGTACATGAGAGGAGGGAGGGTCAGAGGGAGAAGCAGGCTCCTCGCTGAGCAGGGAGCCCGATGCGGGACTCGATCCCGGGACTCCAGGATCATGACCTGAGCTGAAGGCAGTCGCTTAACCAACTGAGCCACCCAGGCGCCCGGGGGTCTTTACTTTGGAGGAGCAGACCTACTGGGACTAAAAATTCAACCTTCTCTGGAGTTTCACTGCAATTCTGTTTATGGCCTGGGAATTGCTCTGAGGTTTTCCTGCTTTCCCACTGCAGGAGGTGATAGTCTCCTTACATACTGCCAAGAAACATTTCTGGTTTTCACATGTAACATTTAATTATTCATTTATCACCCTTAGCCCCTTATTAATTTTATCTACAGCATTAATTGCTCCCATCAACACCCATCTACTTACATTGCCTTATAATTACTTTTTTTTTTCTGTTAATCATAAATGTCGAAAGCATCAAACCCCAGTGAATTTCCCTTTCACTGGTAACACCTGGGACTGGAGAAGAATAAGACATGCTTTTATATTTGAGAATTGGGGGGATTGGTGCAGCTTTGCTGGTCTTGAGTCTGCTGAACTGTTGACACTATGTCTCTCTGGAGAAAGAAACTTGGAACAGTTCTTTGTTCTTACCTCAAATGCCCGCAGTCTTCAATTATCCTCAGTAGCCTGATAGTAATAGGACTATGTGAATGCATTTACCTTATATCACTGCTAGGTTTTACTTCAGTGAAAACCTTCAAAATCTTTGGATATGAAAACTTTAATATACAGATATCTATGCTGAGGCTAGTTATACAATTAGCTTAATGATTCCTACTCTCACTTAATTAAATGGGATTTAAAATAAAAGGGGGGCACAAGAAACAAGAGACTAAGTAAACCAGTTTATTGCTTGTACTACCCTAGGAAGTACTGTAAAACATTTTCCAATGATTAAACTAAAGTTAAATTGTGATGTGGGGGATATTTGTCATTAGCTATTTCCTATCTTGCTTTAAAAATCATCCCTACTCCTGGGTGATTAGACATTCTTGGGTCCCATATTTTAGTACATGGAATGATGCTATTAATTTATTCTTTGTATAAAAATAATGGTAACTTTTTGGATAATTTATTTTTAATATTTTTTTAAAACAAAAACTTAACAAATTAAAAACAAGCCAATAAAAATAACCAAAAACAAACAAAGTAAAACACATCTTTTTATTGGTCACCTATTGCTGCATAATAAAGCACCCCCAAACTCAGTGACATACAGCAGTACAGAGTTATCATGCTGACAAGCTTCAGGTCAACTGGGGTATATCTGCCTCAGAATGTCTGTGAACTGAGGAAAATGGCTTGGCCTCATGTGTCTTACTCTAAGACTAGTAGATTTCCAGGGAAGAAGGTAGGAATGGGAAATAAGATACACAGAATAAAACCTAATTGATAATTTGGGATATAGATTGGACACATAATTACCTTATCTTTTAAAGCATTTGAGAAAGTCAAAATTGTAAATGCTATTTTTATGAATTTATTCAGTCAATAATATTTAAGAATATTTATTTAGTACATATTTATATGTCACATGCCAGGCATGGTGCTAAATCCCAGGGATTCAAAGTTGAATAAAGTAGACACTTTCTTTTCCATTAGGGAGCTTACATTTTGATGAGTTTAAGAATGTGTGTTCCAAAACTGAGTGTTGTTGGAGTGGGGGGTGGGGTGGGAGGGATGGGGTGACTGGGTGATAGACACTGGGGAGGGTATGTGCTCTGTTAAGCGCTGTGAATTGTGCAGGATTGTTGAATCTCAGATCTGTACCTCTGAGACAAATAATGCAAGATATGTTAAGAAAAAAAAAAGAAGAAGAAGAAGGTAGCGGGAGGGGAAGAATGAAGCGGGGGAAATCGGAGGGGTTGACGAACCATGAGAGACGATGGACTCTGAAAAACAAACTGAGGGTTCTAGAGGGGAGGGGGGTGGGAGGATGGGTTGGCCTGGTGGTGGGTATTGAGGAGGGCACGTTCTGCATGGAGCACTGGGTGTTGTGCACGAACAATGAATCATGGAACACTTCATCTAGAACTAATGATGTAATGTATGGGGATTAACAT
>NW_028033599.1:0-548 GCF_054177405.1 Leptonychotes weddellii
GGGCAAGTGGTTGCATCCCCAGCCCCCGACCCTCCCTGTGGGTCTGGCTGGCTCAAAGCCCCCGCCTACTCACATTGTTGGTCTTTGGGTGCCCAGCCCCCACCGGAAGCTGGGAGCCCATCCGGGGCTGCCTCATTAGCAAAAAAGTGGACATTGTACCAGTGGGGGGAGTCCAAACACCTAAGTCAGCTTGGGAGGCCATACAAACACAGATGGGGGCCTTAAACAACATTCATCATCTCTCCCAGTCCTGGGGGGTGGGAATCCAGGGATCCAGGTGTGGGCAGGGCTGGTTCCTCCCAGGGGTCCCCGCGTCCTCCTCTGGTCACCCCTCTGTGGGTGTCTGTGTCCTGAGTCCCTCTCCTTGCGAGCGCACCTGTCCCATCAGATTAGGGCCCCACACTATGATGTCATTTTACCTTAACTGCTTCTCAAAGACCCAACCTCCACATTAGCCACACAGGGGGTTAGGGCATCGACATAAGAATTGGGGGAGCACATGTCAGTCTGTAGCACAGATACTTCTCAGAACCTCTGTGCCAGGAACC
>NW_028033600.1:0-548 GCF_054177405.1 Leptonychotes weddellii
CCTACGATATAGTTGATTTCATTTTATAAGTGAGGACATTAGGATCAGAGAATCACACGTTTGATTCTAAGAGTCCAGATTTCATTATGCACAAAGTGGTCTTACCGTACTAGGGATGTTCATGAACAAACACACCTACATCTGCTTTTCCCAGTTACTAGGGAATCCTGTTGAGGTATGACTGTATAGCTAGGATGTTTCAATGTTCTTTTCCCACACTTTAAGGATATGATGAAGAAGTGGGTCTGAGAGGGGCTTTCTCTGCTCTCTAAAGTAGCGCCTCTCCAACATTCTTTGCCCTACGTTTGACTTCCTTTTCTCCCATTTTGCCCCATCTGACATATGCTTATTTAGGATCTATTTCTTTTACTAGGAGGTACGCTTCTTGAGATGAGATGTGTTGTAAGCTCCATGAGATCAGGAAATACTTTCTCTTCAGCTTCTGAGAGAAGGTCTGGCACCTCGTAGACCTAAATCATTAAATATTTGATGGATTTGTTAATTCCTGAAGCTTCCTGAGAGTTGTCAGTTCAG
Source organism: Leptonychotes weddellii (assembly GCF_054177405.1). Lineage (NCBI taxonomy): Eukaryota > Metazoa > Chordata > Mammalia > Carnivora > Phocidae > Leptonychotes > Leptonychotes weddellii. Next base: position 535 of record NW_028033600.1, read on the forward strand.
TTGTCAGCATGGGT
>NW_028033601.1:0-548 GCF_054177405.1 Leptonychotes weddellii
ACACACACACATACACACACTTGCATATTTGCACATATAAACACACTTACATATGTACACATACATACACAACATGCACACACACATGCACACACTCGCATACACATCCATGCATACACCCATGCATACCCACATCCTCGCTTACAATGCAAGCATACACATACACACATACACGCACATATAAACACTCCCATGAATACATGTATATACACACTCATGCACACAAACACATGCTCACAATTCACACATGTACATGCATGCTCACACAAACACACACACTCACACACATACATGCTCACTCACACAGGCAGACATGCAAACATGTACACACTCATACCTGCAAACATGCACTCACATGCACGAGTCCACATGCACGCATTCACACATGTACATACACAATCACAGACACAAACATGCACACATAACCACACATACATACATGCTCAGGCACAAAAACACACATATACTCACATGTGAGCACACACAAACACATACATGTGTGAGTGCACACACATGTTTACATGTGAATGCACACACGCATGCTCACA
>NW_028033602.1:0-548 GCF_054177405.1 Leptonychotes weddellii
ATAAGTTATGTTTTCCAATTCCACAGATATTGGAGGATATCTGTGGAGGATATTGGAGGATAAATGGCAGCAGGAGGGAGCCTGGCTGTGGGGATCCGACACTGCCAGTGAGCAACAGCCTCCCGCGCTGGGGAAAGGGCACAGACTCACAGACCAGTAGTGGAAGGAAAGGACTTTAGGGCAGCCCCTGGGACAGAAACCCTGAGCGGCGGGGTTGCGTCTGCAAACTGAGAGCGGCTGGTGGTTTTAGAAGCACAAAGGGCAGAGACGTGCCCTGACCTGGAGGCAGGACTGGGAGCACTGTGGAGGGGTCCACAACCCAGGGCGCTGCAGTTTATAGCCACACAGACAGAAACAGAGACAGTGTGGCCTGGAGAGCTCACTGAAGAACAGACTTCAATCCCTCTGCTCTGAGGCAGAGGGTTGGAAATGGTCTCTTCTGCTCTGACTCTCGGAAGAGACGTGGAAAGCCAGAAAGCCACCAGGGAAAGCTGCCAGAGAACAAAAGCCCCAAAAAACTGGTTCCCACTGAGCCCATTCACCACCAC
>NW_028033603.1:0-548 GCF_054177405.1 Leptonychotes weddellii
CTGAGTTAAAACAATTGAATGATGCTCTGGAAATGGTTGGATTAAAATATATTCAAAAGATACCTCGATAACATTGTTTAGTAAACCTCGACACAGTTTCAACATCAAGGATTCTTCTGTGCATGGGAGGCGCGTCGTTGGAGAGCGGGTGGGATGCTGAGGGGTGGAGGGGATGTCATGGGAGGTGTGGAGGATGTCCGTGCTGAGCCAGGATCAGGGTGCGGCGAGGGACAGCGAGGGTGAGAGACACTGTGTGTTACCAGAGAGCCAGCTTCAACATCTAGCACCTCTGTTCCTGCTGTAAATTCAGAAGAAAACGAAGATTTTCTTGGCAAACTTCCTGGCAAAAAAAGTGTTATTCCTGCCTATGGAATTTTTACCATAGACCCTCTTGGACAGAAATAAAAAGACGGACATGTCAGGGCACCTGCGTGTCTCCATTGGTTGAGCATCGACTCTTGATTTTGGCTCAGGTCATGATCTTAGGGTTGTGGGATCGAGCCCCGCATCCGGCTCTGTGCTGAGCATGGAGTCTGCTTGAGATTCTC
>NW_028033604.1:0-548 GCF_054177405.1 Leptonychotes weddellii
GGGGTCACAAAAAGACTGGGGGTGCCTGAGTGCAGCAGAGCTCCCAGGTATCGGAGCGGGGAAGCCTGCTGCAGAGACAGAGCTGAGGCCCAGGCTCTCAGCTCGGGGTTGCCATAAACCATGATCTGTGGCACAGTTGGCCACTGCTCCTCCAGCAGGGACCCAACAAGTGGCAGATCAGGGGAGACCCCCTTCCTCCCCCAGGAGGATCAGCACAGGAGCGCACCACAAGGATCTGCTGGGTTTGGAGACTTCATACGGGGTTGTGTGCCAGAGATAGAAACGCTTGGTCACAGGCCGGGTGAGCGCTTGGTCACAGGCCGGGTGAGCACAAAGTGTGGCAGGAGACCGGGGAGACAGGAGTGATTGACTGCTTTTCTCTGGTGGCTCACTGAGGAGTGGGGCCCCGAGTTCTCGGCTCCTCTGGGGTGGAGATTGGGAGGTCACCATTTTCACTCTTGGTCTCCAAAGCAGTATGGAAAGCTTGCAGGGAACAAAAGCTCCCGAGAACAAACCCGAGCAGATTACTTAGCCCGGACTGGCAAGGA
>NW_028033605.1:0-548 GCF_054177405.1 Leptonychotes weddellii
AGAGAGAATTTTAAGCAGTCTCTGCGCTGAGTGTGAAGCCCAATGAGGGGCTCAGTCCCACAATCCAGAGATCATGACCTGAGCCGAAATCAAGAGTTGGCCTGTTAACCTACTGAGCCGCACAGGGGCCCCAGGGGCAGTAAGAATTTTATACAATGATAATCTTCGAGTAGTAGGAGTAAATATATTTTTGTCATTAAAATCAATTTGTCAGATTTTGATTTATGACATGATGATGAATTAGTATGAGCTAATATTTTTCTTTCCTGAGCCTGAAGCCAACCTTGTATGTGTCCCAAATGAGAGAGGAGAAGGTGGCTGGCTTTCTTAAAGTAACATTAGAATAACACAACACAACACAACACAACACAACACACACACACACATGAACCTAGGTGTACAAAAAGTGTAGGAGTCATTGTTTTGGGGAAGAAATAGCAGTCCAGAGGAAGTGTGATGAGGAACATGCAGGTAGAGTAGGGAGAATTTTTAAAAACTTACATAAAATGAGGGTGCCTGGGTGGTTCAGTCGGTTGAGCATCTGCCTT
>NW_028033606.1:0-548 GCF_054177405.1 Leptonychotes weddellii
AGCTGAAGCAATGGTGAAAATTAGGTAGGTCGTCCTGGCTTTATGCCTAGAAGAGAACATTTTCAAATTGAATTCACTTGAAAAAAAAATCTCTTATCTGCGCAGAAGTTATGCACAGCCACTGTACTTCCAGTGATACAGGATCAAAACATCTCAGTGGTTGCAGTGGGCTGGGCTTTGCTGTTTAACCATTTCATTGTCTACACATGTGGCTTCTATATATTCACTAATGCTGACTAACCCTAAGCTTCTCAATCATGTTAAGGAAAGTTTTAATGTTTTGAGCTAAGTGCAATTTATTTCAAGTCTTTGCTTACTTGAAGTCTTTAATTCACTCAAAATGTACTGAGTGTATACGATGTGCCAGGCACTAAATCCTGGAGCTACGGACCAGTAAGAAAGAAATTACAGGCTAATGCAGGAGATGGGGAAGAAAACAACCAATTAAAACACAGGATGATAGGGGAGCGGAGCAAGATGGCGGAGGAGTAGGAGACCTGGATTTCGTCTCCTCTCAGGAATTCAGCTGGATAGGGATCAAACCATTT
>NW_028033607.1:0-548 GCF_054177405.1 Leptonychotes weddellii
TTGGCAGGTGGATCTTCTTTTGAGAAAAACTATTTTAGAGAAGCTCATCTGATAAATGTTTTTGAGAAATCTCTTCCAAAAGGAGGTCTTGTCAATGCCAGAAATTAAGTGTTTCTAAATAGAAGTATATCATGGATAATTCTCTGTCATCTACAGGAAAATAGCCAATGGATATGAGATGCACACCCAAAGGTCATTGTTATTTGGAGGAGGTATTCATTTAAGCATTTTGCTTTATATTTTCACCTATTTTTTGATGTTTAAGTTCACACTGACAATTCCCTTTGGACGTGACAAAGACAGCCACTTAAAAGGTCTATAATACCATGGACTAGACATTGACCTTAAAAGTGTTCAGTCAGATATTTTACTTAACTAGCATCTGTTAAGTACATATTTATTGAAATTTCCCTGTGTGCTGGGCCCTATGCCCACATGGAAGTGATGTCACATGTGAGCTTTCCCATAAATGTCCCAGGAGGGTCCTGTACTGCAGGGCTGGTGTGAGATACATAGGCTCAGACAAAAAGAAGTTTTACTTAAACAAA
>NW_028033608.1:0-548 GCF_054177405.1 Leptonychotes weddellii
AAAAAAAAATTAGTAAAGTTAAAGACATAGCAAGTCAAACTACTCTAAATAAAATACACAGAGGAAAAAAGAATGAAAAAAATGAACAATAAATGATTCAGTTGTGGAACAACTTCAAGATCCCAAAAAATGTATGTAGTTGGACTCCTAAAGGCAAGGGATATAGAAAAAAAAAAACAAACTTGAAGATATAATGGCCAAAAAAGTTTATAAACACGATCAAATCTACAGATTCAAAAAGCCCAGTGAGCCTTAAACATAAGAAATGTGAAGAAAATCAAACCACGACACATTATAATTAAATTGCTTAAAGCCAGGAAAAAAGAGAAAAATCTTAAAAGCATCCAGAGAAAGACACATAATGCAGAGTAGAGCAAAGATAATGATGACAGGAGATTTCTCACTGGAACAATCAAGTCAAACTAAAAGTAAACTACCAAAACTGAACCAGGAAGAAATAGAATATCTGAACAGACCTATAACCACTAAGGAAATTGAAGCAGTCATCAAAAATCTCCCAACAAACAAAAGCCCAGGGCCAGATGGCT
>NW_028033609.1:0-10163 GCF_054177405.1 Leptonychotes weddellii
AAAAAAAAAAAAAAAAAACCAAAAGGAAAAACCACAAAAGGTTGATAAATTTAACTCACCGAAATTTAGACAGTTAAAACAAGTACAGAGTGAGAAAAGATATTTATAACAAATGTATCCTGAATAAAGAACTCATACTAGGGGCAACTGGGTGGCTCAGTCAGTTAAACGTCTGCTTTCAGCTCAGGTCATGATCCCAGGGTCCTGGGATTGAGCGCTGTGTCCGTCTCCCTGCTCAGCGCCTCCCCTCCCTGCTTCTCCCTTTCTTCCCAGCTCATGCTCACTATCTCTCTCACTATCTCTGTCTCTCTCAAATAAATAAAATCTTAAAAAAGAACTCATACTAATCAATAAGAAAATAAAAATAAGCTAATAGAATCTAACTATGGGATTCACGGAAGAAATCACTCAAATGACTAGGGAAAAGGAGAAAAGGAAAAGATGTTCCATCATATTAGTTATCAGCAAAATGCAAATAAATGGAATAAAATATCATTTCACACCTATCAGACTGACAGAAATTTTATTTTTTATTTTTATTTTTTTTTTAAGATTTATTTATTTATTTGTCAGAGAGCGAGATAGCACAAGCAGGGGAGCAGCAGAGGGAGAAGCAGTCTCCCTGCAAGGAGCCCGATGCCAGGACTCGATCCCAGCACCCTGGGATCATGACCCGAGTCGAAGGCAGACACTCAACCGACTGAGCCACTCAGGCGTCCCAAGACTGACAGAAATTTTATTTTATTTTTTTTAAAGATTTTATTTATTTGAGAGAGAGAATGAGATAGAGAGAGCATGAGAGGGGGTAGGGTCAGAGGGAGAAGCAGACTCCCTGCTGAGCAGGGAGCCCGATGTGGGACTCGATCCCAGGACTCCGGGATCATGACCTGAGCCGAAGGCAGTCGCTTAACCAACTGAGCCACCCAGGCGCCCCGACTGACAGAAATTTTAAAGTGTGGGCGCCTGGGTGGCTCAGTTGGTTAAGCGACTGCCTTCGGCTCAGGTCATGATCCCGGAGTCCTGGGATCGAGTCCCCCATCGGGTTCCCAGCTCAGCAGGGAGCCTGCTTCTCCCTCTGACCCTCTCCCCTCTCATGCTGTTTCTCTCTCTCTCTCAAATAAATAAATAAAATCTTAAAAAAAAAAAAATTTTAAAGTGTGACAATATCAAGTGTTGGGAAGGATCTAAAACCATGGGAATCAGAAAAGCATTCTGAAGGGCAATTTTGTAATACCTAAAGATACACAGCCTAGCAGTTGGGAAATTGGATTTTGAGTTGGGCCTTGTGAGACAGCAGGATTCTGACAGGCAAAGATAAGGACTGACATCCAAACAAAACCAAAACCAAAACCAAAAAAAAAAAAAAACAAACACAATATAAGCCAAGTCGAGACAAACATGTTTGAGGAATGACCAGACTGTTTTCCAAAGTGGCTACACCATTTTTTACTTCCCACCAGCAATATGAGTGTCTTCAATTTCTCCACGTCCTTGTCAACACTTGTTATTACCGGACTTTTTGATTACAGCCATCCTAGGGGTATAAAGTGGTATCTGATTGTGGTTTTTCATTTGCATTTCTCTGATAACTATGTCAAACATTTTTTCATGTGCTTATTAGCCATTTGTATATCTTCTTTGGAGAACTGTCTATTCAGGTTCCTTGCATATTTCTTAACTGGATTTGTCTTTTTGTTATTGAGTTGTAAGAGTTCTTGATATATTCTAGATACAAGTCCCTTATCAGACAAGATGATATGCAAATATTTTACTCCATTCTGTGGGCTGTCTTTTTGCTTTCTTGACGGTGTCCTTTGAAACATGAAAGTTTTTACTTTTGATAAAGTCCAATTTATCTATTTTTTCCTTTGGCTGTTTGTGCTATTGATGTTATATCTAAGAAACTACTGCCAAATCTAAGCTCACAAAGATTTATCTCCAAGTTTTCCTGTACAAGTTTTATAGTTTTAGCTCTTATATTTAGGTCTTTGATCTATTTTGAGTTAATATTTGCATGTCGTGTGAGGTATTTCATTCTTTCATACGTGGATATACAGTGTCCCAGCACCATTTGTTGAAAAGATTATTCTTTCCCTGAAAATTGACCTTAAATGTGAGAGCTGGCTTCTAGCTACTCGATTCTATTCCACTGATGCATGCCTATCCTATGCCAAAACCACATTGTCTTTATTTTTTTTATTTTATTTTTTTAAAGATTTTATTTATTTATTTGAGAGAGAGAATGAGATAGAGAGAGCATGAGAGTGGGGAGGGTCAGAGGGAGAAGCAGACTCCCTGCTGAGCAGGGAGCCCGATGCGGGACTCGATCCGGGGACTCCAGGATCATGACCTGAGCTGAAGGCAGCCGCTTAACCAACTGAGCCACCCAGGCACCCCCACATTGTCTTTATTATCATACTTTTCTAATAAGCTTTAAAATTGGGAAGTGTGGGTCCTCAATTTTGTTCTTTTTCAAGATGGTTTTGGCTAATATGGGTCCTTTGAATTTTCATGTGAATTTTAGTAACAGCTTGTCAAAATCTGCAAACAAACCAGCCAGGATTTTGATAGGGATTAACTATACTGAATCTGTAGATCAATTTGGGAACTATTACCGTCTTAAAATATTAAGTCCTTCAATCCATGAACATGGGATGTTTTTCCAGTTATTTGGATCCTTAATTTTTTTTTTTTTTTTAAGATTTTATTTATTTATTTGACAGAGACACAGCGAGAGAGGGAACACAAGCAGGGGGAGTGGGAGAGGGAGAAGCAGGCTTCCCGATGAGCAGGGAGCCCGACGCGGGGCTCAATCCCAGAACCCTGGGATCATGACCCAAGCAGAAGGCAGATGCTTAATGACTGAGCCACCCAGGCACCCCAATGGATCCTTAATTTCTTTCAACAATATTTTTTGTAGTTTTCAAAGTTTTGCACTTCTTTTGTTAAATTTATCCCTAAGTATTTTGTTCATTTTGATGTTACTGTAAATGGAATTATTTTAATTTCATTTCTGGAGTGTTTACTATAACTGTATAGAAATATAATTGATTTTGTTGCTGTTGTTAAAGAGCATGTGAGCACAAGTGGGGGGGAGAGGAGCTGTTAGAGGAGGAGAGATAATCTTTTTTTTTTTTTTAAGATTTTATTTATTTATTTGAGAGAGAGAGAGCACGAGGGGCAGAGGGAGAGGGAGAAGCAGACTCCCCGCTGAGCAGGGAGCTGGATGTGGGGCTTGATCCCAGGACCCTGAGATCATGACCTGAGCCACAGGCAGACGTTTAACAGATTGAACCACCCAGGCGCCCCCAGACTTTTTTTTTTTTTTAATGTAAGAAAAATACACTTTCCTTGTTTAAGCTACCATTAGTAAGTCTTCCAGTAGCATCTTCAGGCATTTAAAAATGATACACAGTAATCAAATGATGGAGCTAAGATTCAAAACTAGGCAGTCTTAACCATTAAGCTATATAAGAAACACTTAGCATTGGACTTGGTAGGGAATGGGTCTGCAAATGATGAAATGATTATAAAAATATCAGTCACTCAACCTTCTTCCTCAAGGTTCCAAGCTCCTCTGGAAACTCCTAGTAACCTAAATCACGGTGTAGCTACTCAGGAATAGGCCAACCCTTTTAGACACTGTGCCCAGCCCTTTTGTCTGCATTTTTTTTTTTTTTTAATTTATTGGCGGGGGGGATGGGCAAGGTAGAAGGAGAGAGAGTCTTGAGCAGAGTCTGCACGACCCTGAGATCACGACCTGAACTGAAACCAAGAGTTGGACATTTAACTGACTGTGCCCCCCAGGCGCCCCTTGTCTGCATTTCTGAATTCAATTCTCCCAGCTCAGGGTCTGCCCTAAGGAGGGAAGAGGAAAGGAAGGTCTGGAGCCACGTCTTGGATGCTCATACCTACCTATCTCATGGCACCACAAAGATTCCAGGCCTCCTACCATGCACGTATAAGAGAAGAGTTCAAGGAACTCAGCATAAACTTACAATCGTGACAGCACCTGTGGTGACACTGAAAACCGAAGTCTCTCCCTGGCAGCCAGAGACCTTTGGAGGTAACAAGAAGTGTGGTTTTGTAGCTTAAACAAGACCCAGGACTATTGATTTTTCTGCCTCTTTTCCTGCTGAGAGCAGTAATAGCAAAAATCTGATTTAGACACTTAAATTCAAGTACCTTCCCCACCAGCAGAGCAATTTTCAAGTAATCACACTTTTGACCTCACCCAACATGAGTCCTTTTAAAGCCAGTTTTGGGGGTCAATTATTCAGTTTTCCTAACACGTGCAGGGAAAAAGATAGTATTGCCGACTATCTTGCTGGAAGATGCAGCTTCTATTCCCATGTCCAAGGTTTAGGCTGTCTGCTCACAGACCTCCCAATCTGTCTGAGAAGGGGCCATCCACTCCTCTGTCACAGCTAACATATACGTCAAAAGCTGACACATGATCTCTGTTTCTAAAGCTGTTTGGAACTCAAAGGGCAGTTCCCAGAGAAATTATGGCATTAATGATGGCAAGATTCCTAGACAAGCTCACAAAACTGGGAGAGAAGAGAACGCCTATTTACTGAACACTTACACTAGATTGTGGATATGAGCATCAGAATCATTTAGGGAGCTTGTGAAAATAGATTGTTGGGAACCACCTCCTGAGTTTCTGATTCCATGGGTCTGGGGTAGGGCCTAATAATTCTCATCTTTAACAAATTCCTACACCTGGGGACTACACTCAGAAGCCACTGATAGGGGCGCCTGGGTGGCTCAGTCGTTAAGCGTCTGCCTTCGGCTCAGGTCATGGTCCCAGGGTCCTGGGATCGAGCCCCGCATTGGGCTCCCTGCTTGGCGGGAAGCCTACTTCTCCCTCTCCCTCTCCCCCTGCTTGTGTTCCCTCTCTTGCTGTGTCTCTCTCTGTCAAATAAGTAAAAAATCTTAAAAAAAAAAAAAAAAAGAAGCCACTGATATAAGATATAAATCAGTAAGTGACAGAGACTTTGGAAACCCACCATTGGGTCCAAACTCTCAAGCTTTTTCTGCAATACACCTGTACTCATGATAGCAATGATGAGGGATAGATAGGTACAAGAATGGAACAGATAGAATGTGTGTGAGTGTATACTGGGGAAATGGAAAGACAAATAAAAACCAGATAATTCTGGGGCGCCTGGGTGGCTCAGTTGGTTAAGCGACTGCCTTCGGCTCGGGTCATGATCCTGGAGTCCCGGGATCGAGTCCCACATCAGGCTCCCTGCTCAGCAGGGAGTCTGCTTCTCCCTCTGACCCTCCTCCCTCTCATGCTCTCTTTCATTCTCTCTCTCGCAAATAAAAAAAAAAAAAAAAAAAAAAACCCAGATAATTCTTAGATACCATTCATGGTAGCTTAGGAGCTGTCAATGGGTTACAGGTGAATTGAGATACTAATTCCTTAAGCATGTAGGGTGTCTGGGAGGAAGTGGGGCACAGGAGCTCCTGGGAGCCTTGTCTGTTTATCCAGAGTTCTCTATAAATATCATCATTTTCTGTGTGGAGGTATTGGCTTAGAGCTAACTGTGCATCACTGCTTCAGAGAAGAGTCTTAGGACAAAAATGTTTGTTCCAAACTCTGAAGTCAATTTGCTAGACAATTATGGACCTCTGAAAAGGCTTATTAGGGGCCTGATAATTTAGTCATTTATTCTTTCAACCAATCAACAGTCACTGAGAGTTTACTTTATATCAGGCACTGTGTTAAGCACTGAAGACATAGTGATTGCCTGTAAAAGGAACGAGTGTTACAGACATATAAACAATTATAAGGCAGTAAATAATACAGACTACATGTAGCTCAGTGATTAAGAGTATGGGATATCCAAACTTAGACTTGATTCCGGCTCCACTACTTTCTGGTTCTGTGACAGGGACAAGTCTTTCCATCTTTCTTGACTTATGTCTACATCTATTAAAACTTTGGAAAATAAGGGTTAACTAAAATAATGATGATATCATTCTCAAACACAGCGTAGGAACCTCTGTGGTACTCAACAATATACTAAAGGGTAAATGAACAAATATGATGTATTTTTTTGGTAGGGTAATTATACCAGAGAGTAAATAATTTATTTGTTGTACAGAAAACAATTATGACTATATAATGGTGACTTAAGAGGAAATTCATATGCATTTTGAAGATAAGGCACAGGCTTCAAATAAATTTTAACCTTGGAGTTCCTGCTCTGTGCTATCCGTCCCCACCCCTGGCCGATCCAGGGATGAGTTTGTTCTCCCCTGACGTCAAGTACACTTGGGTAGGAAAGTTTCCACAACACTGTGCATTGCCGTTAATGGATGCCCAACAAATAGCAACCATTACTGTTAATAATAGATAGCTGTTATCATTAACCCATCCACAGGGAGAAACAAACTTACTCTGTAGTGCTTGGGGCATAAGAAGGTGCCCTCTCTACCCAGGCATCCCTTTTTTTCCAAGCTCTAGACTTCTTCAGTTGCTCCCCAGAAATCCTGTGATTCCTTGGGAAGTGGAACTCCAGGAAGCTGGCCAATCCCGCCACCAAATGCCAGGGAGTTCTCTTCGAAACATGCAAAAAAGAATGTTTCACCACCAGCAAAGTTGCTAATCTCATCAACCTCCAGGCCTTCCAGGCCTCAGTCTGCCCAAGCAGTTAACCCCCAGGATAAGAACAGTAAGTGCAATCGTGGACACAGCTCCACTCCTGACTTTATCTCATTTAAAAAGCTCTTACAGATCAATTATCTCCTAAAATCTCACAAACAAGTGATAGATAAGGTAGGTGCTATTATTCCTTTTATAAAGGAGGAAACTGAGGTCCTCCAAAGTAAAGTGACTTGTTCAAGTTTTCAGTTCGGGGCAGAGCCAGGAGTCTAACTCGGGCCTTCTGACTTCTAGCGGTGACTCTCCCCACTACATTAAGCAACAGAAGTCATTCTAATGAGAATCTGTGTAGCACGGCCAAAAGCTCTTCACATCCTTTATCAATATCCCACCAATTTTCAGCTGTATTCATGGCCACAAAGTTATTTTTCCATTGACTGAGAACCGTAAGTAACTTAATAGAAAATTAAATTAAATCGCAGGAGCTTAATTAGCAGGACAAGGGCACTGGTGGTGGCTATGGCAATACCTGACCTTTCACAGAAGGAGACTGGTGAAAAAGCTTTCACGGTTTCATATTGATCTTGCCCAAGAATGTCAAGAGGTCTGGCGTAAGAAGCCCTGAGCTAACAAAGGTACAGCCACCATAGGAGAGGGTTCTCAGCTCACCTCATTTTCCCTGTTTCTGAACTCTTCATTAACACAGGGACTCCAAGAAGGGGCACAGAAAATTTTGTTCAAGAAGAGGCAAAAGAAATAGATTACGGGAATGAGTTAGCCAGTTGTTTTATAATGAAAGAGAGCTAACAAAAATTTATAAATCAATGCCCAGATGTTAGAGCTGGAAGGGGAATTGCTAAACCACAATCTAGTCAAAGCCCCTCAGCCTGGATGGGTAGGGAAGGTAAGAGAGATGGGCAGGCCTTGTCCAGTGTCTTGAGTCATTAGCAGCACACCTGGAACTCATCTCCTCCTCGTGCTTCAAGACCTAGCTCCATGCTTGACTTCTCAGAAGGCTTTCCTGACACCAACCTCTGCCAGAGTTGTGGCCTCTCCCGCTTACCCACCAAGTTTTCATAGCAATCTGCGCATCTATTTATTATGTGAGACTCTTGGAACGCCATGGCACGTCCCTTTGCCATAGCATTTGTCTCAGTATACTGTAACTGTCTCCTTAATGTCTGTGTCCTTCCCCTTCTTAATCTGTGCTGGTTAAGGTGGGGAGTCCATGGAGGGGCAATACACACAAAGGACATACAGTCACTGTATATGTGTGTCTTCACAAAACTATCATCTTACAATTTGAAGAACAGAGTGTATAAGAAAATTGGAAGGTCAGAGTTCATCTTGAGCAGTTCATTTAGCTCCCTGCTATGGCAGCAGAACCCTTTTTGTCAAATAAAATCTCATCTGGAAGTCTAATATATAAAATAGGCATGAATAGATCTCTACTGGAGGGGAAGGGGCACCCACTTGGCTTACCTTTCCTTTAACAGCTCCTAAGGCAACCTGAGGAGCAACCTCATTTTTTGAATGACAAAATTGAGCCAAAATAAAGAAACTATCTTATTCTAGGTCTTCCCCTCATTCAGCATGGCATAGAGGTTACAGTAGGGTCTTTAAAGCCTGGCAAAACTAATGAAATCCTCTATGACCTTGGAAGAGCAATTTAACCTCCCTTGTGTCAGTTTTTTCATCTAGGGTGGGCAACAAGGACCCAGTCCTCCAAATACAGGGTTTACGTATGTGTTTGCTGATGACTGCATTTTTTTTTTTTTAAAGATTTTATTTATTTGACAGAGAGAGACACAGCGAGAGAGGAAACACAAGAAGGGGGAGTGGGAGAGGGAGAATCAGGCTCCCTGCTCTCCCAGGACCCTGGGATCATGACCCAAGCTGAAGGCAGACGCTTAATGACTGAGCCACCCAGGTGCCCCTGATGACTGCTTTTGATGGCTGAGGGGCCAGCACAGAGGCTGGCAGCCATGGTCCAACCTTCACGGGCTGAAGTTTATTCCAGAAGATTTAAAGAAACAGATGAATGGATAAACAAAACATGGCAGATACACTGTATGGACTATTATTCAGCCATAAAAAGGAATGAAGTTTTGATACATGCTACAACATGGATGAACCTTGAAAACATTATGCTAAGTGAAATAAGCCAAATAAAAGGACAAATATTATATGATTCCACTCATGTGAAATATTTCAAATAGGCAAATTCATAGAGACTGAGATTAGAGGTTCTCAAGGCTAGAGAGAGGGGGGATGAGGAATTACTATTTCACGGACACAAAATTTCTGTTTGGAATGATGAAAAAGTTCTGGAAATACTGGGGATGGTTACACAACACTGTAAAGGGTACTTGATGTCAATAAATTACACACTTAAAAATGGTTAAAATGGTAAATTTTATGTATATTTTGCTGCAATAAAGGAAAAAAAAATTAAGTTTACTTATATTTCACTTAAGGTGACACTTACAAGCTATATTACCTTGGGCAAGTTACTTAATATAGTTGAACATGGGGCGCCTAGGTGGCTCAGTCGGTTAAGCATCTCCCTTCAGCTTGGGTCATGATCCCGGGACTGAGCCCCAGGTCGTGCTCCCTGCTCAGTGGGGAGTCTGCTTCTCCCTCTCCCTCTGCCTCTTCCCCTGTTAGTGCTCTCTCTCAAATAAGTAAATAAAATCTTTAAAATATATATATATAGTTGAACCTTATTCCCTCATATGCATAATGATAATAGCTCTCCCTTGTATGGTTACTAAGAGAACTGGAGACAAAGTTTGTAAAGTGTCTGGCACTCCAGACTGATAGTCATTACTGGTGGCTATTACTATAATAGGTATCAACAGCAACAGTAACATTATAATTAATATAAACATAATGAAAACATAATAACTTAATCCAATGAATATTTAATAAGTAACTGCCTGCTCTGTTCTAGACACAGGAGGTACATGACTGCTGCCCTCAAGGAGCTCACAGTCTAGAAAGACATGAAATAAATGAACAACTCCTACAGAGAACAGGAAGCCAAGGAGCAGGGGAATAATAATGCCATATCACCAACAACACTTCTTTTTTGGGAGAAAAGGTTGATCTTTTCTACAGAAGTGGGAAATCATTTTGTGATCCAGGAAAGTAAATCAGTCATAAACAAACAGCAAATTAGTTTAATGTGCATGATTTCTGCCCAGATAAGATTTAATCCATCTGCTTTTTCTATTGACATCACACATAATACATCAGAGGCAGACACACTCACTGCTTTTGAGTTCTCTCCAAAACCCAAAGAGGCCTTGCTTGACAGTTTGGTGGAGTAAGAAGAGCATTGGATTTGGATTTGGAGTATAGTAAACCTAAGTTCTAGCTGTGGCCTTGCAATTTACTAACAGTATGAACTTGTACATATGTATTAACCCTTCTGAGTCTTTGTCTGTAAAATGGATGTTTTAATAAAAATTTCTAGGGCGCCTGGGTGGCTCAGTTGGTTAAGCGACTGCCTTCAGCTCAGGTCATGATCCCAGGGTCCTGGGAT
>NW_028033610.1:0-548 GCF_054177405.1 Leptonychotes weddellii
AGTAGTTAATATCTACAGAGTTAGCCTCATGTCAAAGGGGTATTGATAGACAAAGTTTTTATCATACTAAATTTTTTCTGAATTTTCTATAATGAACTTGTATTATCTTTAAATAGAAAAAAAAAGTGTCACTTTAAAAAACACCCCATATACTCTTAAGGGTGACTAAGTCCAAAATATTTACACTTACTCAGTTTCACCTTCATTGTCAAAAGAAAGGAGGCAACTGTTTTTGATTTGCTTTTGTGAGTTCTTTTTAACTGAGTCCTGCTTATTTATTTCACCTTCATTTGCCTTCCTCTTTTTTGAGCTTGCTGTTAAACCTGAATATTTTTCATCCGAGGAACGTTTGACTGGTTTTCGATACATGATTCTTCCATCAACTATAGCCGGTTCTTCATCTGCTTTGGCAGCCTTTATTTCTGCTTTAATTTTCATGACTTCTTCAACTGACAGGTCTCCCTTTTTTAAAACCACCACTTGGGGCTGTTCATCTTCTTTGTCACTGTGATCACCATCTTCATCTGGGAGCTGAGGCTGGATTCTCT
>NW_028033611.1:0-548 GCF_054177405.1 Leptonychotes weddellii
GAGACACGGCCAGAGAGAGAACACAAGCAGGGGGAGTGGGAGAGGGAGAAGCAGGCTTCCCGTGGAGCAAGGAGCCCGATGTGGGACTCGATCCCAGGACCCTGGAATCATGACCTGAGCCGAAGGCAGACGCTTAACGACTGAGCCACCCAGGCACCCTGCTTTTTCTTTCTAAGCATGGGGAAGAAAGTGGTAAAGACGGGTAGTTTAAACAATTGATTTTTTGGGTTGCTTTTTGGGCTATAGGAGATGTATGACTTCAAAGATGGTGACCCCTTGTTTGAAATTTTCTGACTGAAAGAATTGGAAAACTGGCTTTTCCTGTCATTCGTTGAATTGGATGAAGCAAGCCAAGCCTATTCTATGTAGTCAAATTGGATTTGCTTATAAGGGAGAAAGGCCTCCCAGTAGCTGTTGGGTAGCAGATACAGCCCCAACCAGAGGCCAACAGTTCCGGGTGAGCTCAGACCCACCCTGGCTGGCCACATCCCACTGAAGTGTGCATTGTGTACCCTTCTTGTTCTGCATCAGAGTCTTTTCTGATGCCC
>NW_028033612.1:0-548 GCF_054177405.1 Leptonychotes weddellii
GGTTCCTGGCACAGAGGTTCTGAGAAGTATCTGTGCTACAGACTGACATGTGCTCCCCCAATTCTTATGTCGATGCCCTAACCCCCTGTGTGGCTAATGTGGAGGTTGGGTCTTTGAGAAGCAGTTAAGGTAAAATGACATCATAGTGTGGGGCCCTAATGTGATGGGACAGGTGCGCTCACAAGGAGAGGGACTCAGGACACAGACACCCACAGAGGGGTGACCAGAGGAGGACGCGGGGACCCCTGGGAGGAACCAGCCCTGCCCACACCTGGATCCCTGGATTCCCACCCCCCAGGACTGGGAGAGATGATGAATGTTGTTTAAGGCCCCCATCTGTGTTTGTATGGCCTCCCAAGCTGACTTAGGTGTTTGGACTCCCCCCACTGGTACAATGTCCACTTTTTTGCTAATGAGGCGGCCCCGGATGGGCCCCCAGCTTCCGGTGGGGGCTGGGCACCCAAAGACCAACAATGTGAGTAGGCGGGGGCTTTGAGCCAGCCAGACCCACAGGGAGGGTCGGGGGCTGGGGATGCAACCACTTGCCC
>NW_028033613.1:0-548 GCF_054177405.1 Leptonychotes weddellii
ATGATGTAATGTATGGGGATTAACATAAGAATAAAAATAAAATAAAATAAAATAAAAAATTAAGCTACAAAAAAAAAAAAGATAAATGTTGAAATATTACATTCCGTATGACAGGTAACATTTTTTTCTACAGTAATCACACTGTATTTACTAACAGCTGGATAAAGTATAATTACAATATAAACATATTGTTTCCTTTTTAAAAAAAATAAGTCAGTCATTTTCTTACTCATCTGGGAGTTAGCTAGTCATCCATCTGAGTAGTTGGTTCTAATTTGTATACATTTGCACCTTGAGTTTGGAAAAAATTTCAGAGATTTTGAAACACAAAGAATACATATTCCTGGGAAATACTCACATGAAGAATGCTTTGTGTCCATGGAAGTCATGGACTATGATCTACTAGGATACGTGAGCCAACATACCTAAAATATACATTTTAAATAAAAACAGATTTTTTTCTAATATGCAACCACTATGCCAAATAATGAATTGTTCTTTGCTTCATGTCATCTTATGTTTATTATTTTCTTTCCCTGTCCTAGCCT
>NW_028033614.1:0-548 GCF_054177405.1 Leptonychotes weddellii
CATCTAGAACTAATGATGTAATGTATGGGGATTAACATAAGATTAAAAAAAAATAATAATAAATAAATAAATAAAAACAGAAAGTATTGCATGGGTGAGAAATGATAGTCTAGCAAAAAAGAGAAATGCAGAAGTGTTTAAACAAGTGGTTGGTATAAATATGCTGAGGTCTTAAACCAAGTCTCATAGTACATTAGTCTACAGTTTCAATCAAATAAGAGAGTTGGCACTTAGAAGAATTCTAAAAATGTATTTTTTTGTTTCATCAATAAGACACTCAGCTCAGGAAAGTCAGGGTTGCTGCAGTGTAGGAGGCTTTGTGATGGAGCATAAGTAGGTGTTTTTTCCTTTTTTTTTAATGTTAGTCATTCCATAGTGAAAAATAGTACTCTCTAACAAATGTCATATTTTTAGCAACTTGCTTTATATATTCATTTCTTGGCTTAGAATTAGGAAACATTTGTGAATACTGAATTATTTGACCTCTTTCACATCTAAAGCTGTTACAATTTTCTCCATCCAGGGCTAGTTCCATTTCTCTTTTGATA
>NW_028033615.1:0-548 GCF_054177405.1 Leptonychotes weddellii
AAGAGACAAAATAATCAAACCCCTCATCCACTCACGGTGGAATTCCCAGCCCACACAAAATTAGCATTAAAGAATTTTAGAAACTCTATGGAGGCCATTTTATTCTACAACTGACATCACATTGCCAGCTGTCCTTTAGAAGGTCTCTTGAGGAAGATTTTTTGGTGTGGCGGTCTGTGTGTGTGTGTGTGTGTGTGTGTGCATGCACACATGTGTGTGTTTTTTCACCTTTCTACATATGTGAGCTTATTTTGTCTTCTTTAAGGGGATGGCAATACATTTTAATAAAGATAGCAAAACGGCCCCGCTATCTAATGCCATCAACTGTTTAAATTAACTTCCTCTTGCTCTAACCATGTCCTATAAAGCACTCTTCTGCACCATGGTAAGAGCTAGAAGAGCAAGGTGTCATGGCAGGTTTTAAAACTTTACAGATAGGTGAGGGGCGGAGCAAGATGGAGGAGGAGTAGGAGACCTGGATTTCGTCTCCTCTCAGGAATTCAGCTGGATAGGGATCAAACCATTCTGAACACCTACAAACTCAACAG
>NW_028033616.1:0-548 GCF_054177405.1 Leptonychotes weddellii
AGACATTCACACCTCATATATTAAAACAGGTTTTAAATAATGTCCAGGATTTTTCTTAGTTTGGGTTTTCATTTTAAATTCTTCTGAACTATTTCCTTTCTCTTCCCCCACGTATCTCCAAGCCCACTCCAAAGAAATAACTGTTAACAGTATTTTATATAGCCTTCTGGAATTTCTTATGTATATATAAACTCCCGCATCATATATATGACCTTTTATAAACAGAAATGAGATCAATCTCTATATATTATTCTTCACCTTATTTTTTAATAGCTTTAGAGATTTTTTTAATATCAGTGATTGATGACTGACTTCATTTAATTTATTAATTTCTATTATTTTTTAAAAGATTTTATTTATTAGAGAGAGAGAGAAAGAGAGTGAGTGAGAGAGAGAGCATGAGCCGGAGAGGAGTAGAGGGAGAGGGTGAAACAGACTCCCCACTGATCGGGGAGCCCGAGGCGGGGCTCAATCCCAGAACTCCGGGATCACGACCTGAGCCAAAGGCAGACGCCCAACTGACTAAGCCACCCAGGTGCCCCAATTGA
>NW_028033617.1:0-548 GCF_054177405.1 Leptonychotes weddellii
GTCAGCATCTCCCTTAGCTGTCATTCTGATATCCTTGCTGAATCAGAGCACCCCCGTCCCACAGTTTAAGAACATGGCGTTTTCATGCCAGGGAAGCACTTTGGCCTCCATAGTTATCCTTTCTTTATGGTCATCTTGACCCGGTTCTCACAGTGTGAACTGAGATGTAGTCCCATCGAGCCTGCTCTTGGGAATCTGCACAATTTCCAGCCCTCTTGAATGCATGTGCCACCTGGTTGCGGTAGACACTGTTTCCCTGATTGGTCCTTTCTGATGAGATAGCAGTGGGCCGACATTCAAACTGACATCTAGTAAAACCGTCACATAAGTCTGAACAGAACTGATACTTCATTGTCTTGTCTTTTTCTGGGAAATAGTTCTTCCATCCACCAAGTCAAAAAGATTGGTTGTATGTTGCTTGTAGGGTGAGTGAAGAATTACCTTGCCTCTTTCTTCTTACAGCTGTCCCCAATCTCTTCATGCTGGAAACAGTGGATTCTGTGAAGTTGGCAGACAAAGTGAACAGTTCGTGGCAGAAAAAAGGTTCT
>NW_028033618.1:0-548 GCF_054177405.1 Leptonychotes weddellii
ACTAGGCTATACCTTTCACTGTTCTGACTTGTGATCCATATAGAATCTGCACCCAAAAGGCAGAAGGGTGGGTGGGGGAGATTAGAGTTGATCCTTGAACAGCGTGGGCATTAGGGGCACCGACCGCCCTGTGCAGTCGAATATCCGTGTATAACTTTTCATTCCCCCAAAACTTAACTGCAGATAGCCTACTGTTGACTGGAAGCCTTACTGATAACAAATAACACATTTTGTGTGTTATATGTATCATACGCTATATTCTTACAATGAAGTAAGCTAGAGAAAAGAAAATGTCATTAAGGAAATTATAAGGAAGAGAAAATACATTTACAGTCCTGTACTGAGAAAAGTCCACACGTAAGTGGACCCAGGCAGTGGAAAGTCCTGTTGCTCGAGCGTCAACTGTACTTTCACACCCTTTGATGTACCAAAAAGAAAGGAAAGGAAGTATTTGAAGGTTTCCATCACTGACCTGGTTTGTGCCGGAGAAGGATCGTGGTTGGGCCTGGCAGGTGCTAATTAAGCAAGGCTGGCTCTTTCCCCCACCT
>NW_028033619.1:0-548 GCF_054177405.1 Leptonychotes weddellii
GAGAATCTCAAGCAGACTCCATGCTCAGCACAGAGCCGGATGCGGGGCTCGATCCCACAACCCTAAGATCATGACCTGAGCCAAAATCAAGAGTCGATGCTCAACCAACGGAGACACGCAGGTGCCCTGACATGTCCGTCTTTTTATTTCTGTCCAAGAGGGTCTATGGTAAAAATTCCATAGGCAGGAATAACACTTTTTTTGCCAGGAAGTTTGCCAAGAAAATCTTCGTTTTCTTCTGAATTTACAGCAGGAACAGAGGTGCTAGATGTTGAAGCTGGCTCTCTGGTAACACACAGTGTCTCTCACCCTCGCTGTCCCTCGCCGCACCCTGATCCTGGCTCAGCACGGACATCCTCCACACCTCCCATGACATCCCCTCCACCCCTCAGCATCCCACCCGCTCTCCAACGACGCGCCTCCCATGCACAGAAGAATCCTTGATGTTGAAACTGTGTCGAGGTTTATTAAACAATGTTATCGAGGTATCTTTTGAATATATTTTAATCCAACCATTTCCAGAGCATCATTCAATTGTTTTAACTCAG
>NW_028033620.1:0-10163 GCF_054177405.1 Leptonychotes weddellii
CCAATGTCTGCTTTTAAAGACTCTACTGATGGGCCATGGCTCCTTCAGTAATTTGTTTTCACATTTCCAAACTGATGGTTACATTATTATTATTATTATTATTATTTTAATAGGGGAGACATTTCACATTCTTCACTCAGTTGTTTCAGCTGAAATTGTATACTTAACCTTTTGAGGCTAAAGTCTACCTCTGATTTTTTAGTATATGTGCTGCTGAAGAGTGACCTTTATATGGTCCAGACTACTGTGCAGAAATTTGATCCCAGGGCTCATGGCCAAAGCTCTTGTTTGTTTCATCCAACAGCTTTGCTTGTTTCATTTTCTTTCTATATAAGTACCTGAGGTATCTCCCAAGGGCAAGAGAATACTGGGGGCAGGGCATCTTGCAAACACCATTTGAAAATTGTTCAATATTATTCCCAAAGCTTGTTTAGCTTCAGGAGACCCTGCCTATATGTGAATGGGGGCAGCAGTTTAGAGGCAAATCCTGGGCTAGGGTAAGTCTACCATGAAATGGATAGTATTACGGCATGTGGTATTTTTAACCTTTGAAATGTAAATATAAGAACTGATGTCTGGTGCACAGTTAGTTATCTCAGTCTGTTCCCTGTTTAACTTGTTTTGAACACCACTAAAGGAGTTGTCACCTCTCATGATAAGTGGGCTGGAAGTAACCTACCAGGTGTTCTCAATTGGACTGTCTGTATTAGTTATTTGATAGCCCAGACATTGAATCTTGGGGAGCAGGACAGCTGAGCGACAAGTGGAAAAACAAACACTTGATGATTTAGTGGCCTTTATTTAGATACCCTCCATCTCTTTCTGAATGAAGGAATTCCAATGGTGGTTAAATAAAATAGACTTCCAAAGGAGAAAATTTTTCCCTTATATTTCTGCCTCCTAAACTTTTGCCCTCCCCCCCAGTTAATTCTAGAAAAATTACTGATCTAATTCATCCAATTCTAGGATATTGTGTAGATTATATTTTCTAGGCTAATATTTTGCATTAAACAGTCAGACACATGTGAATCATCCTCCCTGTGTTCTCTCTTTTGCCCAAGCAGCGGTAGAGATAGCTGACTCATGACTGGGCTTCTACGGCTCCTGCGGTCTTCAGGGGCTTCTAAGGATACAGAGATCTAAGAGTACCATCTTCAGTAAGCATAGTGCTGGGGTCAGGCTGTATGTAGTACAGAGATGGGGTGATTCAGATTTTGGAAAAAAAAAAAACCTGTTTCTTGTTATGCTTAAGTTCTAGAACTGTTTTGAAGGTTTGTTTCTCTGTGTACCTTCATGAGGGGAATATAAGATGGGGCCCATTAGAAATGGCTAGGCACTTTTACCTGGCTTCTTTTTGTTATTGACAAACCTAGAAAGAATTTCTCCTTCTAAAATGGATTACTGTGATTTACTTGTTTTTCTATGACAACTAAAAATATAATTTACTATTTAAATCAGATAATCATTTAAATATTGATATAATTTTGTAATTATTAACCCGTATATCAATCAGCCTTAGCTCCAAGTGAACAAAAAGCAGTTTTCACATAAACCAGCTCTAATAAGTTGTTTATAAAGCCAAGCATATGGTAATAAAACAGTCTTCCTAAAATTTTGTCTTCTCCTATGTCTTCTCTTTATCAGTGAACATGGAAGGACATGGTCAGTACCTCTGCCTTTCTAGGCAAAAACAGTAAAGAACTAACCACATGAGTTAGTTTTGTTTTAAAAGTCTTGAATATCCACACCTAATACAGCAGACCAATGTTATGAAGTAGAGCATTGTGAGATCTAAATGTAAATCAGGAAATGAACCAGAATCTAGATTAGAGGTTTATAAACCACAGGCACAGGACAAATCGGTCCTGCTGTGCTGCTTGTTCTTACAGATGAGGATTCATTGGAACACCGCTACACCCATTATTTATTTTACTATCTATTGCCCATGGCTGCTTTCACACTACAAAGGCAGAATTGAGAAATTGCACAGAAATGGAATGATCAGTAAAGCTGACAATATTTATTATCTGGACATTCAAGTAAAATTTTTTCAATCCCTGATCTAGATCAACAATTTTATGATACATAAAAATCTTATTGAATGGTACTGGTAAAACCAAAAGATAGGCAGAAGAGGATTAAAAAAAAAAAAAGGAAAATTGGAAGAGAAAAAATAATGGATTGAAAGATATCAAAAAGAGAAATGAGAGTAAGAAAGTAGAAAAGTCAAAAAAGGAAAAGGATCACGTTTTAGTTGTGGATAGTACAGTATCATTGCCTAATAGATTCCATAGAAACTCTGGTATCTGCACAAGAAGCTCTCTGTGTTTTAGTTCAACCAATGAATATGTTATGCAACAATAAACTTTTCAGAGGTCTTGAGAGAAAAGAGGTATTACCGACCAATGAATAGTATTCAATTGCATATTCTCCAATACTATATCAATTTGCTGTTTGATTAATTATTGGATGAATCTGAAAAAGAAGTATTTTAACAAATGTTGCTACTGTTAGTTTCTAGTTGCAGTCAGCTTATCTCTTTGTGAATATCATATTTCTTACAATTTTCTTTTGCAAAACTGAACAGTAATCATTCTCAGAATGCTAGGCTCATCAGTTCTTAGAAACAATTTTAAAAGTGGGTTTTGAATCTGACAAAACCTTAATAGCAGGTACAATGGCACAGATTTTATCTAAAACTGACAATATAAGTTTTTTTTTAGATTGAACATTGATTCTCAGTTCAGCTTTGTTCTTATGAAAAGGGTAAACATTTGAATGTATTAGAAGAAAAATACTTACATAAGTGTGAACAAAAACAAGCTTTGATTAAAAAGTAAAGTGAGATACCATCACCCAGAAAAATGTTTGTCAAAGTAGATATTCTTGAAAGGTAATTTTGTTAGGCTAACACTATTATTTTAACTGCTTTTACTATTTTAATGCTTTAAACAGTGTTTAAAATAACACTATTATTTTAACTGCTTTCATTGAAAGGATAGTGGAAAGAGGTAGACAGATAAGCTCAAGGTTTGTTCTTACCAATTGCTAGTCATTTGGCTTTAGGTGAGCCATGGTGTATTTCCTCATGAGTAAAATCAAGTATGTCATGCCCTATTTTATAAAGATTTTGTAAGAACTTAAGTAAAATAATTCATAAAAAGCATGTATCACAGAACTTGGTAAATGGCAAATAATAATAGATGATATATAGTTGCTTTTATTATTTTTTAGATATCATGTACTTCTCTGCAACAGTAAACTGAAAAAATATGGACTTGCTTTTTTTTGTGAATTTCAGAGATGATTAGACAATTTTGAGCTATTTCGTTCTATGGTAGTACAAAGGAATGAGTTGCTTCTATGTATTTGACTTTTTAAAATTCCACATAGAAGTGAGATCATGCAGTGTTTTCTTTCTGTGTCTGGCTTATCTTGCTTAGCAGAATGTTTGTCTTCCAGGTTCATCCATAGGGCATAATCTCCTTTTTTAAGGCCAAATAACATACCATTATTTTTATATTTATACTTATATACATATAAAATCTCACAATTTCTTTTTCCATTCATCCATTGGTGGACACATAGGTTTTTTCCATATCTTGACTATGAATAATGTTGCAATGAATGTGGGAGCACAGATATCTCTATGAGGTAGTGATTTTATTTACTTGGGGGTTATACCCAGAGGATTGTTGGCTCCTATGATAGTTCTAATTTTAGTCTTCTGAGGGACTTCATACTGTTTTCCATAATGGCTGTGTCAATTTACATTCTCACAGTGTGCAAGGGTTCCAGTATTTCCATACATTTGCCAACAATTGTTATCTTTAATTTTGTTGATAAAGGCCATTTTAACAGGTAAGAGGTGATATCTCATGGATTTGATTTGCATTTCCCTGATGTTTAGTGATGTTGAGTACCTTTTCTTATACCTGTTGCCCATTTGTATGTCTTCTTTGGAAAAATGACTCTTCAAGTCCTTTGACTATTCATCAATAAACACACTTCTTTGGAGAGTAATTGCTTCTAATCCTATCTTGGTGATGCTTGAGTCCTTTTGATTACTTCTACACTAGTAGCTTCTCTGGATGATATCAGTTAATATTTCTTCTTCTCGTTGTTAAGAAGCAAACAAACCCCCCCAAAATTCCACTATTTTACTATTAGTACTACCTGTTTAGAATATTTTACCTAGAAATCACCTCAAATATTTACACAATTTAAATAATACTAAAATGATATATATAAATATATAAACATATTTAGTATTATTTAATTTAATACAATTATTATTTAAATTGTGTAAATATATATATTACACATATATTTTAGAAAAAATCAGACTAGAACTAATATCTCAGGAATGTTATATAGCAGGATCTTACTGAGAATTTCTCTCTAGGAATTCTATTTTTGATTGGATGATTTAGGAGAAAATGTTAGAAAGAAAAATACAGTCTATGCTATGTTAAAGTAAAATTATTGTATGAACCTAGAGCATTATAAAAATTAGTGTTAATTCACAAAATATGTTTAATAAAACCAAGGCAGATTTTTTTTATTGTGAAATTATTACAACACTAACCAAAATGTATTGATACAGTTTGTAGAAGTTCCAGTGAGTTCATAGGGTTGAACAGAATACAAATAAAAGCAGAATTAATCATTTGAATTAATTCTAACATTTAGTGCAAACATGATTAGGAAAATTATTCTGTTGGCAATCTTTATTATCAATTTTTTCCCACAAAAATTGAAGGACACAGAAATTTCAAATATAAAGAACTGCCAAGTGATATGAAAACCAAAACCAAAAAATTCATGGAAAAATAAAAATCTGCTGATTTTTTCTTCTCAGTTTTAATTTTGGTGTTAAACATTTTCATGTATTTCATTCTATTGTAGAGTGTTTTAACATATTTTTAAGGGACACTACTGATCATTACATTGACAATACCTTGAGATAGTTTATCTTCAGAAAAATATTTTAAAAGATACACACAATTATGTGAAATATCTGCTGTTTACTTGCAGCACTTAGAGATGAAAGGATTGAAACTTGAGAGCTAGACAGGGATGGTAACCCCTCTTAATAATTGGTATCAGGTATTAACTTTCGTTATTCCCACTTTGTTTCACAACTTTAATTATGTAAATAATGTTTTACCAACTGTGAAATAACATAAAACACATAGATATGCCTTTTATAAAAAATATCACTTTAATAAAACCTACTGATCTGCTATTTCTCTCTTTTGAACAAGATCCTGGAAATCCAAATTGAAATTTTGAAGAATCACATTCTTCCATCCTTTTAATGATAACAATTGTGTAAGCTATCCTTACTAGGGCTTCAAAAACTGAAATTCAGCAGACCGTACTGAGATCTGAGATTCATTACTTCATAGGCCCAAAGGGACCTTTGATGTTGTACTGCTTTGTTCATGAATGTCTTGGGGTACTTTTGAAGTAAAGCAAAACAACTAACTCACTTTGTTGCCTTTCAACAAAATAAGAGTAATGTTATCTCCAGGGGAAGGAAGTTTTTTAGTACTGGTATTAATTTGTGCTTATACAAACATAGCAAGAAAATATTTTTGTGGATTTAAGCATGTTGCAACCAAACAATACATGAATATTAGACATTTGGCTTTGTCTATTGATGATTGCCTTTTAATTTTAGAAATCAGAAATCTTTTGGAAAAAAGAGTCTCCTTAATGTTTCATTCTTCTATTTATACTAAAATCAAAGGTAGACATGACTTTCACCAGATTTACACAACTCAAGATTAAACTGAGGAAAGATGGCTTTAATTATATTTCTATAGTAAAGATAGCCTATCTTGGTATTCTTGGAAAACCCTTAAATTGTACCAGAACCTAGGAAAAAGGCATAGAATAGATTTCCCCCTCACAGCTCTCAAAAGGAACTAATGCAACTTGTCTTCATCTCCGATTTCGAGTTTCCTGACTGTGAGAAAATAAATTCCTATTGGTCTAAGCCATATCAGTTTATTCACTGATCCCAGTTATTCCATCATAGCCAGAAGTAGGAGTCCTGCTTTGTTGCACATTCTAAGAGATCTTATAATTTGGTTTATTAATGCATCTCATATTTAAACAAGAGTTATAGATCTCCTTTCTACATTTTGTTAATATTGATAAAGTTTTATCAATATTAGGGAAGCCAATTTTATATAGACCAGTAGAGATGAAGTGCCAGTATCTATTAAGAATTGTCAATCATTTAGACACACAAAAACATTAATTCGTTAGATTTTTAGAGAAGCCTAGTTGAATGTCTAAGTAATTTTGTGATTTTTTTTTAGTAGAACAAGCTTCTTAATGTTTTTCTTTACTTTTAAACTGTAACAATCTCCTATCTTTTTTTAATTATGTTCAATTAGCCAATTAGCAATCTTCTTATCTTTAGCTTATTTAAAAGGTTCTGAGGAGACACTAATTTGGGATCCTTTTTGTAAAGACTTTATTTATTTATTTGTCAGAGAAAGAGAGAGCAGAAGCAGGGGGAGCAGGAGGCAGAGCAGGCAGTGGGGAGAAGCAGGCTCCCTGCTGAGCGATGAGCCCAATGTAGGACTCGATCCCAGGACCCTGGGATCACGACCTGAGCAGAAGGCAGCTGCTTAACCGACTGAGTCACCCAGGCATCCCCAATTTGGAATCATTTTATCATTAAAGGTGTTTCAAAATACAAAAGTTGACCATTGCATGCTAGAAATTTGGTTTCTTTTTATTCAAAAGCTTTCCTTGAAAGAGGAATTTATATGCGTAAAAACACAAATCATATAACCAGAGAAGATCCTACCAATAGTTAAAAAAAATAATAAAAACATGTTAATTCTTGGCTTTCATATGCAGTAAATATCAGAAGTTTAAAACAAACACAGATACACAAATTAAATAAAGACTAATAGGAAAATGGGTCCGGATTTCTTGTCCAGCTGACAGAGACTCAATTTCTGACATCTACCACATGTCAACTGCATAATTCAAAATCAGATTTCACCACAATTGTCACCAGAAACAGACTTGATTATAAATAGAGTTACTGAGTAGGGCTAAAAAGCTCGGTCCTCATTCATGATATTTGCCAAAGGAGCCAAGCAAAACTGAGCCAAGGGCTTAGATGGTCCAGGTTCAGACAAGGCATGCCATCGAACTTCATGTTTCTATTGGCTTTCACATCCAAAGACAGGTGTACTATAACCTAATGGAACCTATAAGAATGACTATCAAAGAAGATTCAGAGACAAGTGCACTTAGAAAAAAAATCTTGTAAAGAATTCAAGGGAATCAGATTTCAGAAGAAAGATTTGTCAAATATAAAACACAACAAAGAAAAAGTATAAATTAATAAGATTATTTAGTGTACATTCATCAGCTCAGGTTGACAGATAGTAATTTTAAAAAAATTATAATATATTCATAAATAATGTGGTATGTCTTCAAATATTAGGACATCAAAAATTAACAATAAAATTGTCATTGTTAGTTTAGTTTAAGGAAAATATTCAAAATTTTGTTATTGTGGGGACAAGAACCAATCAGAATGACTCCTTTATTTTTAGTTTATCATAGATTTTTTTCCCCCCTGACTGTGGTTTGTAAATTTTATAGTAGTTGTTTTAAATGCAGAACAAAGTATTGAATTTGATTTCTTCACAACCTATGACCTCTGCTCCTTAGGCAAGTTTCTAACCTTTGCGCTCCAGGTTTTTCATCTGTAAAAAGTGAATGGCAATAAGGTTATCTTTCTCAGTGAATTGTTATAAGGATTAAATCAGTGTATAGCAGGGCCTGCAATATAGTAAACAATATAAGAGTCTTTGTCATTATTGTTATTTTGTTGATGGAACTGATTCAGTGGAGACGAATATTTGATGATGCACGAGAGGACGACTGCAGCAGTTATTGTCCTCAAGTAGATGAAGATAAGCAGATGGGATCTGGTGCCCAAGTGGAAACAGGGCTTGGACAGAGACATAAATGGTTTGTCCATATAAGCATGAAGCAAAGCAAAGTACGTGGGTGCAACTAGGGGGCAAAGTATATGGGATATGTGGTAGAGGGGAACTTTTCTCCAGACTGCTTGTGTTTTCTCCATAAACTAAGAATAATATCCTCATCTGGAAGTAAAAATAAGGAAGTATTGGAGGAAGAAAGAGAAGGTGTGATGTTGTCATCTCAGAGAGCAGTAAATTGAAAAAAACAATGGAGTAGGATTCTGAAGGCAGAATCTGAAATACCAAGAATTATGGCAGAGGAAATACTATTGACATAGTCTGAATATGTTATTTTTATGTTTTTATGAAGCTTTTAGATTCAAGGCCAAATTCCACTTTATGTTGGACTTAAATCCTGTAAACTACTTTATAGAAGTGCCTATTATAATTTTTATTCATTTTTGTATAGCATTAATTAAAAGTAATGTTATTTATCCATTGGGATATTTTGGCTACATTTCTAAACCTTCAAAAAATTTCTTGGTGTATAAAAGCACATTATTGTATATGTATAGCTGTTATGGATATCCACGAATTTGGTTTCAGGGGTAAAATGCAACAATAAAGAAGTTTAGCAATAGTGAGGACCACCTGAGCTTACTGGTTATTAAAAAATGAAGCCAGTCCCACAGATTCTGTAAATAAGGAGAAGTTAAACACTTGGGCCAAGACAGAGATGAGAAAGAAGGTTAAAAGTACATGCAAGAAGTTCACAAAGAGATGAAATATGCAATCTCAGCTGGATAAGAAAGGAAGCAAGAACTAAAGTGAGTGAGGTTCAGGGAAAATATGTTAGAATCAGTAGATTCTAAGAAACAGCTTTTTTATTGGCAATGGCAATTGGCAAGTAAGAGGCTGAGCCAAGTTAGGGGATGATATTATGGAGTAAAGATGGCAGGATCTGGGAGAGCTGTATGTTGGATGGGTTATCCATATACAAATGGAAAAATCACCATCTTTATTTCAAGGTAATAATAGGTGTTGGTGGAATGACATCTGTATGCATCCCTAACCTTAGAAAATGTGATTTAAATTTTTTAATTTTTTTAATTAATTAATTAATTTTTATTTATTTATTTATTATTTATTTATTTATTTTACCATCAGCTCTAGCCATGCCAGTCTTTTGAAAAGGAAAATTCATATTTAGATAGCCTTTTCACTCTTAAGGTAGTTGTACAGTGTAGAGATATATTTTTTTATGTAATAAAGATTATAGGATGGAAACGAGTCCTGGATATTTCCCTCTTCACACTCAAGTGGTTCATTCTCAATGTACTCTTTATCTGGAAGGGGAAATCAAGTGTCATGTTGCCTCTGAGAATAGTAATTCATTAATTTATTCTTTCTAAAGAATACATTTTGAAGATTTTAATATTTTTAAAGATAGTAATTTTAAGTTGCCATTCACACTAGGGACATGCTGAAAATCATATGAGTGTATTAGAAAAATTAGTGATAAAGCTCATTTGGCTTTAATTTAAAAATATTAAAATATTAAACAGATTTCTTTCATCTATGAATGATTAATAAAATTCCTCTTTTCTTATATGAAATTGTATGTAGTCGATCACTGATTTTTTAGTTTGCAAGATAAAAGGTACATAAAGCACTTTTAAACTTGACTAATGGAAAGAAATATTATAGACTCTTATGAGAAAAATATTGTTTGAACAAGATCCTTTTACATATCTGTAGTGGTATTCCTAGCTCTACTTTGTAAAAGAATGACAGAAGAGAAGCCTGCACTCTTACTAGATTCTGTACTTTCATGTTCAAGAGCCTATTCTTTGAAGCAGAATCTGAAATATCAAGTATTACTGCCAAGAGCATCATTGGCATAGCCTGGACATTTTGTTTATATTTTCACAGTGGATCAGATTTGTGCCCAGTTTCCACTTAGTATTGAAAATAAATCCTGCCAACAGCTTTGAAGAAGTGACTATGGTGGATTTTTATTCTTTGTTTTCTTGTCTATATTTAATTAAAAACAAAATAGTTATTTATCTACTGGGGAATGTTTATCTGGGGATATTCTTTTTAAAAAATTATTTCTTTAGGGGCACCTGGGTGGCTCAGTCATTAAGCGTCTGCCTTCGGCTCAGGTCATGATCTCAGGGTCCTGGGATTGAGCCC
>NW_028033621.1:0-548 GCF_054177405.1 Leptonychotes weddellii
TTTGTTTAAGTAAAACTTCTTTTTGTCTGAGCCTATGTATCTCACACCAGCCCTGCAGTACAGGACCCTCCTGGGACATTTATGGGAAAGCTCACATGTGACATCACTTCCATGTGGGCATAGGACCCAGCACACAGGGAAATTTCAATAAATATGTACTTAACAGATGCTAGTTAAGTAAAATATCTGACTGAACACTTTTAAGGTCAATGTCTAGTCCATGGTATTATAGACCTTTTAAGTGGCTGTCTTTGTCACGTCCAAAGGGAATTGTCAGTGTGAACTTAAACATCAAAAAATAGGTGAAAATATAAAGCAAAATGCTTAAATGAATACCTCCTCCAAATAACAATGACCTTTGGGTGTGCATCTCATATCTATTGGCTATTTTCCTGTAGATGACAGAGAATTATCCATGATATACTTCTATTTAGAAACACTTAATTTCTGGCATTGACAAGACCTCCTTTTGGAAGAGATTTCTCAAAAACATTTATCAGATGAGCTTCTCTAAAATAGTTTTTCTCAAAAGAAGATCCACCTGCCAA
>NW_028033622.1:0-548 GCF_054177405.1 Leptonychotes weddellii
TCTTTCAGTTCTTAAGGAGATTTAGATTTCTTAAATAATGCTTCTTCATTTGCTGAATGTCCATAAGGCCATTTCCAGAGACTTTAAATGGTTGTTTTTCATAATTTTCACCCGTTCCACTGAGTTGCAGATCCTCAGAACTCCACATGCCAGAAGTGGAACTCCAGGGGCTTTATTTTTAATAAGCTTGATTTCTACAGCTTTTACCAACTGGAAGATTCTTATTTTTTTAAACCAAGTACCAGAATTGCAAGCAGTTACATTATAGGGGAGAAAATTCTATGCATACTGAGAGAGAAGTTACTTTCACCTTAGGCCATCAGGAAAAAGCTTAGAAAAGCCTAAAACACAGAGGAAGCATTTAACATTGTGTGTGTATGTGTGTGTGTGTGTGTGTGTGTGTTGGATTAGGGGACAGTGTTAGAAATGAGCCCCGGATAGCAAAAATATGAAAAGATTTGCTATATACCAAAACTGAGGTAACTATACAATGAATTATAACATGACTATTTTCTTATCAATAATTTCCTTTTCAACTTTTTTTTTTT
>NW_028033623.1:0-548 GCF_054177405.1 Leptonychotes weddellii
CCTACGATATAGTTGATTTCATTTTATAAGTGAGGACATTAGGATCAGAGAATCACACGTTTGATTCTAAGAGTCCAGATTTCATTATGCACAAAGTGGTCTTACCGTGCTAGGGATGTTCATGAACAAACACACCTACATCTGCTTTTCCCAGTTACTAGGGAATCCTGTTGAGGTATGACTGTATAGCTAGGATGTTTCAATGTTCTTTTCCCACACTTTAAGGATATGATGAAGAAGTGGGTCTGAGAGGGGCTTTCTCTGCTCTCTAAAGTAGCGCCTCTCCAACATTCTTTGCCCTACGTTTGACTTCCTTTTCTCCCATTTTGCCCCATCTGACATATGCTTTTTTAGGATCTATTTCTTTTACTAGGAGGTACGCTTCTTGAGATGAGATGTGTTGTAAGCTCCATGAGATCAGGAAATACTTTCTCTTCAGCTTCTGAGAGAAGGTCTGGCACCTCGTAGACCTAAATCATTAAATATTTGATGGATTTGTTAATTCCTGAAGCTTCCTGAGAGTTGTCAGTTCAGTTGTCAGCATGGGT
>NW_028033624.1:0-548 GCF_054177405.1 Leptonychotes weddellii
TTTTAAAACGTACAAGTCACTGGCATTAAGCACATTCACATTGTTGTGCAACCACCACCACCGTCCATCTTGAGAACACTTCTCATCTTGTAAAACTGAAGCTCTGTCCCCAGTAAATAGTAACGTCCCACGTCCCCCCTCCCCTGGCAACCATTGCACTTTCTGTTGCTTTGATTGTGACTATTCCAAGTACCTCACCGAAGTGGAATCGTCCAGCATTTGTCTTGTTGGTGGTGTGTTTCACTGAGCATCGTGTCTTCAGAGTTCATCCATGATGGAGCAGGTGCCAGAATGTCCTTCTTTTGAGGGCTGAATATTACTCCATTGTACATATAGACCACGTTTTGCTTGTTTTTTCGTGTGTCCATGGACACTTGGGTTACTTCTGCATTTTCACTATTATGAATAATGCTGCAGTGAGCATGGGTGTGTAAATACCTCTCTGAGACCCTGCTTTCAGTTCTTTTAAGTATATACCCAAAAGTGGAATTGCTTGATCATATGGTAAATTAATAACAAATTTATTTTTAATTTTTAAGGCACTCTCA
>NW_028033625.1:0-548 GCF_054177405.1 Leptonychotes weddellii
TCTCGGAAACTGGGATATGGCAGGATATGTCTTCCAGTCAGTGCAGATGCACTGCAATGCCCCTCCCTGCAGGAGCCTGCCTCCCATCTGTGGAGCTCAGGGGTGGCCATGTGATTTGCTCGGGCCAGTGGAGTGTGTAGGGAAGTGACATGTATCACATCCTGGCCGAGGCTTTAAAAGGTAGCCAGCAAAGTTCCAGATAGAGACTGTTCCGTGGGCCTGGATCCCATGGTGAGGACAATGTGGGGCCCATGGGCATTTAAGGGGAGAGGAACATAAACTTTTTTCTTCTCGAGCCGTGGAACTTGGGGTCTGTTTTGACAGCACAATCTCCCATATCCTGACTGGTATCACCTTTTCCAGTTAATAACAGCTTCTTTCTTCTTCCTTAGTGGTGCGTAATGGTGCAACTCACAATCGATGGTGATGTCGATTCAGTGAAACACGGTGGTGCCTCTCACAGACCAAATGAGTTCATCACTTAGCACAACGCCTCCCTGCAGTAAGCGTTCGATTCACCTTTGCCATGTTGTATTTCTAGCCCTCTG
>NW_028033626.1:0-548 GCF_054177405.1 Leptonychotes weddellii
ACAAATGGCCAGATTTCTTTCTTCTGTAAGGTTGACAAATATTCCATTGTATGTATATACCACATTTTCTTTGTCAATTCATTCCTTGATGGACATTGATGTTGTTTCTATATATCTCCCATCTTACACCTAACAAGTCCAAAACTGATGTCTTAAGACGATCCTATCTTCAACCTGGTCTTCACTTGATCTCTGCTCTTCCTATCTTATATCTGTGTTGGCCCATGTGATCAAACTATAAAATTGGAGAGCCTTTTTGACACCCCTCTGTTTTGTACCCCCATGCACAATCTTTACTTCAGTGTGCTGATTCTACCTTCCAAACTTGTCTTGGATTTACCCACTTACCTCTGCCTCTCCTGCCAACTCACTCAGTCTAAACCACCACCACCTCTTACCATTAGTACTGAAATACCCCACTCCTTTTCCTCTGCACCCTTGCTTTCACTCCGTTGTATCAACTCTATGCACAACAGCCTAAATGATATTTCGAAATGTCACTCCTCTTAAGCCAATACTCTGCTTAAATTCCTTTAGGGTATAGGGGC
>NW_028033627.1:0-548 GCF_054177405.1 Leptonychotes weddellii
ACACACACACATACACACACTTGCATATTTGCACATATAAACACACTTACATATGTACACATACATACACAACATGCACACACACATGCACACACTCGCATACACATCCATGCATACACCCATGCATACCCACATCCTCGCTTACAATGCAAGCATATACATACACACATACACGCACATATAAACACTCCCATGAATACATGTATATACACACTCATGCACACAAACACATGCTCACAATTCACACATGTACATGCATGCTCACACAAACACACACACTCACACACATACATGCTCACTCACACAGGCAGACATGCAAACATGTACACACTCATACCTGCAAACATGCACTCACATGCACGAGTCCACATGCACGCATTCACACATGTACATACACAATCACAGACACAAACATGCACACATAACCACACATACATACATGCTCAGGCACAAAAACACACACATACTCACATGTGAGCACACACAAACACATACATGTGTGAGTGCACACACATGTTTACATGTGAATGCACACACGCATGCTCACA
>NW_028033628.1:0-548 GCF_054177405.1 Leptonychotes weddellii
ATTCCCAACTACTCTGGTGTTCATGCCTCCAAGGTCTGAATTTCCTTTCAGAAAGAGGAATAATGGCAGTGCAGCTAAGAGAGGCACCCTTTCCCCTCACTTTGGGTGGGGCGCAGCTGGCAATGGATGTGTAACCGTCTTCAAGACATGGATGGGACTTAGACAGTAAAAGGCCTGATTGTTGGTGGTGGTGATGATGGTGGTTGTGATCATGGTGGTGATGGTGGTAATGATAGTGATTATGTTGATGGCAGTGGTGGTGGTGATGATGATGGTGGTGATGGTGGTGGTGGTGGTGGTGGTGATGGTGATGATGGTGGTTGTGATCATGGTGGTGATGGTGGTAATGATAGTGATTATGTTGATGGCAGTGGTGGTGGTGATGATGGTGGTGATGATTTTGTTGGTGATGGTGGTGATGAGGGTAATGGTAGTGATGGTGGTGGTGGTGATGGTGATGATGGTGGTTGTGATCATGGTGGCGATGGTGGTAATGATAGTGATTATGTTGATGGCAGTGGTGGTGGTGATGATGATGATGGTGGTGA